>NC_056743.1:1699356933-1699406933 GCF_019279795.1 Protopterus annectens | reverse complement strand
TCAGCCACAGAGTAGCAGAGTGATGCTTTAAAAGTATTACGGGTTCATAACAAGAGGTTGATAAATCAAAAGTTACGCACTTAATGCTGTGGATTAAGGAAATGAGTTGTTAAGCTGCTGCCTGTAGTCCAGAACTTGATTTCCTCAGCCTGCATTCACCTGCTGTATAACTCTGAGCAAGTCATTTAACCAGACAAAGCTCTTTTGGAATTGAAAAATTGTGCTGGGCTCCACTGTGGTTCTTTGGACCACTTCTTAGTGTCAAAGGAGATAATGTATCAACATGGTCTCTGATCATGAACTCACATAAACTGGTATACAGGTATAAAGTAGCTGTCTGTTTCTCTGTTGGTTTACCTGTCTTATTTTTTGTTAGTCTATCTATATGTACATTTTGAAAGTGTTTGGGAGCAAAGACACCGTTCAAAGTCTCAGCTAATTCAGAGACATAGCAGTAGACCAACTGGAAAGGTGACTGGTAGGGGGAAGTTTAAGTCCTAGTTGATGCACGTACTCCTTTAGTGTCTTGCTTGTAGGTTTTAACCAGGTCTCCTGCCAAAAGATTCTCATTAATATAGAAATGTATTTTTGGTTTAGGGGCTTGCTGATGCATGCCCTCTATTCCCTTATTCCCTTTTCTTGTCTTATTTCTTGGTGTGTGTGTGTGTGTGTGTGTGTGTGTGTGTGTGTGTGTGTGTGTGTGTGTGTGTGTGTGTATGTTGTATGTGTGTATGTATAAATATATATATATATATATATATAGATATATATATACATATAAAAAACATATATGCATATGTATATATACATATGCATATAAAAATACAAAAAAATCTTGCTTTTTTCCCACTTTCTGAAGGTTAAGAAAGTTCAGTTACAGATTTGCTGTTCTGAATTGTTTGGAAGTTTCCAGAAGGTCAGTGCTTGCTTGGGCTAAAGGGAAGTCTCTCTGTTCACCAGTGGGAGTGGTTAACACTGAACAGCCTGCCTGTCCCTGGAGGAGTGGTTACTACCTAGAAGCTGTAGTTGTATTTGCCATTTTGGGTCAATTCTAAACTCCTTGATCTGTCTCTCTTAAAACCCGGCTGCCTTGTGGTTTTGGTTCATAGGTTCATAGGTTCATAGGTTCATAGGTTTATACTAGGCTATCTGCCCTAAGGCATTTATAAGCCTAGCCCAAATTATTGTGGCTTACGCCACCCCTTATATGAAAAAATACTGTGCCCATTAGTTTGTTGTGCCTCTGTCCAGCAGTGACCCAGAGATGATTCCCAGGGTAAACCTACGATCTCCCATCCACAGGTCTAGATTTCTCTTGAACAGAGTCAGCGAGGTGCTCTGCCTCACATGGACCGGGATTTTATTCCACAGCATAGGGAGTCTCTGAGTGATAAATCTATCCCTCCAGCACGTCCTATTTATATCCGTGCTAAGGTTTAAGTCACTTGCTCTAGTGGTTTTGGTGGATTTGGATTTTTGAGGTGGAGCATGTCCATTAATTCGGGTTGGACATGGCCTTGTATGTCAGGCACATGTCACCTCTGAGCAGACGGTATGCGACTGAATAGAGCTGGAGTTTCTTCAATCTGGCAGCATATGACAGATTTTGGAGTCCTTTATCCTTTTGGTGAGGAACTTTTGGGGTCTCTCCAATTGCTGCAGATGTCGGGTGAGATACATCCCGAATGGGGCATTGTACTCGATCATTGGTCTGATAAGTGAAGAGTACAGGGGAACAATGACCTCACTAGATCTGGATGTGAATCCCTTCGTGATCAGGTGGGCAATGTAGAAGGTCTTTCTAACCACTTTAGCAATGTGAGTGTCAAAAGAAAGGCCACTGTCAACCTGGGTCCCCAGGTCCCTGATAACCTCTTCTGTGCTTAGTGGATTGCCACCTATATGGTAGCTTGGGGTTACCTTGTTTTTCCCGAAGGGTATGACTATACATTTTTGGCGTTTAACTTCAGGCCATGGCTCTGGCACCAGCTATCTGTTTCCGTGAGTCCCTTCTGAAGGATATCCGTGTCCGATGCACTTTCCACTATGGCCCAGTTTGCAGTCATCTGCAAACTTTGTCAGCCAAAGTCCTCCCATGTTGGCCTGTACTTCTGAGAAGTAGATGCCAAACAATAGGGGCCAAGGACCGAGCCCTGTGGGACACCACTTGTGACCGGCTTGGAGTCTGACACAGCGCCAGCAACTCTAACTCTGTGGGTTCTGTCCTTAAGCCAGTTTGCAACCCATCTTGTGACATATGGGTTTACATTTAAGCTGGTAAGTTTTTCTACAATACCCGAGTGGGGTATTGTGTCGAAGCCTTTGCAAGGTCAAGGTAGGCTGTATGGACTGCCTTTCCTCATCAATGGCCTTGGTGACTATTTCAAGAAGTCGACCAAGTTCAAAAGGCATGATCTTCCCTTGACAAAGCCAAACTGGGTCGGGTCCAATGTCTGCAAGTCCCCTATATCTTTGTTTATGAGCTCCATTATGATCCTCTCCATAGCTTTGCAGACTAGACTTGTTGCTTATGGCGGTAATTACCAGGGTCCGAGGCGCCACCTTTGTGGAGTGGGACCACAGTTGCCGTCGCCACTCCTTGGGCACGTATCCTGTGGTAAGGCTGAGATTAAACAGCTGCCTTATGTGCGGGTTTAATTCCTCATTTAGCACAGCCGGGGACACCATCCGGTCCCATTGATGCTGTGTTTTAGCTTTAGAGAGAGCAGCTTTCACCTGCGCATTTGAGATGTCCGGGAGGCTACACTCGGCTGGGATAGTTATCTCTCCTTTAGGGGAGAGGGGTGAAGTTTGCACTGAACCTGTCTGCCAGTATGTTGGCAATGTCTGTGGGTTCAGTGATTTTTGTATCATTTTGGACTAATTCTGAGCATATCTGTGAGTTTCCACCCAGGTTCCTAACATAGCTGAAAAAGGCCTTATGATTGTCCTTTGAATCCATGGCAATTTTTCTCTCAAAATTGGCCTTAGTTGATTTTATGAGTGCTCATATTTTTTACTAATAATGATTAGGGTGACTTCCCTTTTATGGATTTTGTTCTATCATGTAATAGCTTTCTCCTCTTATTGTAAAGTTTGTTAATGGCTGGGGTCCACCAGACTGGACGTTTGCCCTTTGTGGAAAGAGTCTTGGTTTTATTTGGGATTGCCTGATCCATGCAGTCCTGGAGGTGTTCATAGAAGGCATTTGTAAGGGCTTCCGCAGCTTGGGTTGTGGTTTCCTCTGACTTGAAGGATACCACACCAGTCTTGAGTAGTGTGAAGTTTGCTTTAGAGAAGTTCTTCACTATGGTCTTTTGTTTGGGGTGGGGCGGATGTGGATTTCCAGTGAGATTAGTTTATGATCAGATCTCACCAATGAGGGATATACTTCCGGTGTGGAACATTTTGTCCCCATGTTTGTGACAATGAGATCTAGTATATTTTCTCCTCTCGTGGGAACAGTAACTAGCTGTTCCATGGCATTTGAATTTATGAACTCCAGGAACCGTTGGGCTAGAAAGTTAGGGCTTGAGTAATGTTCCCAGTCTATATTCGGTAGTTGAAGTCACCCAATATGATGGTGTTTGGAGATACATTTATACCCTCCAGTGTCTTCAGGAAGGCTGTGTGGGGTTCCTGAGTTTGAGAGGGTGGCCTGTAGCATGCTACAATTTGTAGAGCATTTTGCCTATGGTTAGTTGCACCTGGATGGTTTCCGGCTTCATGCGTTGCCACCAACCTGGAGGTGTGAGTATCCTTTATGAATATGGATACACCCTCCTTTTGTGGAGTGGTCCGGGTTTTGGGGGCGGAACGCATGATATGAGTTACAACCTAATAGTTCCGGAGTACTCTCAGGAGCCTTGCACCAGGTTTCAGTTACAGCACAGACATCGATGTTCTCCATACTGAGAAGGGCCTCGAGTGTGTGCATTTTGAGATTTAGACTTCTGGCATTGAGCAGCATTACCCTCAATTTCTTCCCATTTTGTTTTCTAGGGTGGTAGGTTTAGAATTTGAGCCTTGCCTAAAAAGGCACTATGGGGTGGCAAGAGCCTTAGCCAATATCCGAATCCCAGGGGTGACAGGTGCAAGCCGTCCCTTGCGAAGCAGCGTGGCTTGTCAAGCATGTCATCCCAGGCAGACAGACACTGGATCCCCTTTGAATGACACCAGACATTAAGCCAATTGTTAAAGCTGATCATCTTGTCTCTATATTGTGGCATCATTCTTGGTGAAGGAAGGATACTGCTCAGGGTTAGGGTCATACCTGCCTGGGCTACATAATCAGAGAGCTCCTCTATGTCTCTTTTCATGTAGTCCAGGGAGGTACATCTCAGGTCGTTCACACCAGCATGGACAATGACTGTGTCATATTTGTACTTGCCGTGGAGTGACCCCAGTGCTTGTGTTATGTGGCGGATTCTAGCGCCCGATAGGCAGCTTACTGTGACCCTCTCCTTGTTCAGCCTGGTGAGTGGGACGTCAGTGTGTCTGACTATGGAGTCACCTATGACAAGTATGTTTGGTGTTGTATTTGGCCTTAAGGGCTGTGACTGCTTTGCACACTGCTTTTGTGGTTTATGTGTTGCTTGTGGGGTGTCTTGAGGTAGCAGTTGTTTGGGTGTCTGCTTTGGAGGCCTCTGCTGTTTAGGTAAATTTTACTCAGAGCCTCCGAGTATGTCTTTGTGTGTTTATGTGTTTGATTCAGTGGAGTGGTAGCATTATGTGAGGCTGGTTTTGTGGTGTGTGTAGTTGCCTTCTCCTCCTGTCTGGTCTTGCCAGTCCTGAGTTGAGAGAGCTCAGCCTCCAGTTTGGCTAAATAGCTGCATCTCTCGCAAGTATTTGTGTTATGTGGGAGGAGGAGAGGGTTGTCTGTGTACATGAGGCAGTTATAACATTGCCTCAAGATTCCCAGATTCACCAGCTGGACCGGAGAGGAGATTGACAACTGACCTTTGGACATGCTAGAATAATATTGGGAAATCCTTAATTGAAAAAAAGGGCCAGTGGGGAGTGAGGGTGTAGTGCTTTTAATTTTTAGTGCTGACTTATATAATTGCTTTAGTGAGCAAGTGCCAGGTAACTTGAGTGCAATGTGTTACAAGTAACTAAATGCAAAGACGACAAACAGTAACTTTCTTTCAAGTGAAACAAGGAAATAAGTACAGTAAGCAATGCAGATATCACTAGTGATCCACAGAAGCGCTGAGAAGTTATATTAGGTGGAATTAGCTTTCAGGGAAATAACAAGCAAACAAACAACAAGCATATAAACAAAGCTAGATTCAGTAGGCCTGGATCTAGTCTATGCTAGAGCAAACAAGGTGAACCAATTTCAGTAAGATACAGTTCAAATATTCAGGCACTATAAACCTTTAACCAGAAAATTCCCAGCTCAGAAGGGCAGAGTCCAGCCTCTTCTCCCACAAGAGTGCAGACCACGAACCTTCTTAATGTAAAATAACTGGCCTGAAGCCCAAGTGCCTAAACCAGAACTAATACACTTGGACACTGGGCTCTCAATCAGCAGTTCCCAACTTAGAAGGATGAAAGCTACCTGTCCTGCCACCACAGTGCTTGCCACAAACCTTCCTAATGTAAAACAACTGGTCTGAAGCCCAAGTGCTTAATCCAAAAGACTTGAATGATAGCTACACTTTAATCAAGTTACAACCAAGCAGTAATAAATACCATTGAATACTTTAGAGAATGTCTGGATTAGTGCTCAAGTTACACAAACAAAGCTAGATCCAGCAGGCCCGAATCCAGTCTATGCCACAGCAAACAAGGCACCAACTTCAGTAAGAAACAGTTCAGATATGCATGCACTATAAGCCTTTAACCAGAAATTCCCAGCTCAGAAGGGCAGAGTCCAGCCTCTCCTCCCACAAGAGTGCAGACCACTTAACCCTCTTAATGTAAAATAACTGTCTTGAAAGCCCAAGTGCTTAAACCAGAATTAATACACTTTTAGAATAACAGACACTGAGCCCTCAATCAGCAGTTCTCAACCTAGAAGGATGTAAGCTACCTGTTCTGCCACAACAGTGCAGACCACAAACCCTCTCAGTGCAAAACAACTAACTGGTCCGAAGCCCAAGTGTTTAAACCAAAAGGCTTAGAATGAGTTACACCAAGCAGTAATAAATACAATTGAGTATTTTAAGATGATGCAAAAGTAAAAAGAAGTAGGTAAAAACACAAGTACAGTAAAAGCAGATGAAATTTTTTTTTTTTTTTTTTTGAACAAGTGCTGAGATCAAAGAAACAGATTTGAGTGCTGAAACTAGAAAACTGGCTAGTTACAAGAAAAAAACAAGCTAGAAGGCTTCCCTCAAACACAGAAGGGCTTGGGGGCTCAGAAGCCTACAAATAGTCTGTACCACTTAACAAGAAAGGCAGGAAATAAGCTTAATTTTTTTTTTCTATTTCCCAGATGCTCTCTTTGTACACAGTAGGAGTGCCTGAAATCAGAATATGATCTCACTGCACTCAGTTGAGTGAGCAAATGAGATGGGCCCAGAGGCAGGCTGAGGGGCGGGCAGTTTCAATGCCACTAAGATTAACACCAAAACAAAAACAGGGCGGGTGGGTGAGAATAACTGAAGAGCAGAATAACCAGTTAAAAATTCCTTCAACACTCCTTCATACACAGTTTAAATCAATTTAAATACTGTATTTTTAAAAAAAAAGTGCAGAAAAAGGTACTTAAATTCTCTTATACGTCCAGTTGAATATAACCAAGTTCTTAGCTTGCCAAGCTGAAGTTTTAAAGCAGGAATTATTTCACATGCACCAGTTTAAATATGCAAGGACAGGAAATCAAAGCATGTGGCTACCCCCACACCTGTAATTACTAGCAAATAACAAAATTCAGCCAACACTAGCTTTTAGTTCAAGTTACTGAAGAGCAGAATAACCAGTTAAAAATTCCTTCAACACTCCTTCATACACAGTTTAAATCAATTTAAATACTGTATTTTTTAAAAAAAGTGCAGAAAAAGGTACTTAAATTCTCTTATACGTCCAGTTGAATATAACCAAGTTCTTAGCTTGCCAAGCTGAAGTTTTAAAGCAGGAATTATTTCACATGCACCAGTTTAAATATGCAAGGACAGGAAATCAAAGCATGTGGCTACCCCCACACCTGTAATTACTAGCAAATAACAAAATTCAGCCAACACTAGCTTTTAGTTCAAGTTACTGAAGAGCAGAATAACCAGTTAAAAATTCCTTCAACACTCCTTCATACACAGTTTAAATCAATTTAAATACTGTATTTTAAAAAAAGTACAGAAAAAGGTACTTAAATTCTCTTATACGTCCAGTTGAATATAACCAAGTTCTTCTGAAGTTTTAAAGCAGGAATTATTTCACATGCACCAGTTTAAATATGCAAGGACAGGAAATCAAAGCATGTGGCTACCCCCACACCTGTAATTACTAGCAAATAACAAAATTCAGCCAACACTAGCTTTTAGTTCAAGTTACTGAAGAGCAGAATAACCAGTTAAAATTCCTTCAACACTCCTTCATACACAGTTTAAATCAATTTAAATACTGTATTTTTAAAAAAGTGCAGAAAAAGGTACTTAAATTCTCTTATACGTCCAGTTGAATATAACCAAGTTCTTAGCTTGCCAAGCTGAAGTTTTAAAGCAGGAATTATTTCACATGCACCAGTTTAAATATGCAAGGACAGGAAATCAAAGCATGTGGCTACCCCACACCTGTAATTACTAGCAAATAACAAAATTCAGCCAACACTAGCTTTTAGTTCAAGTTACTGAAGAGCAGAATAACCAGTTAAAAATTCCTTCAACACTCCTTCATACACAGTTTAAATCAATTTAAATACTGTATTTTTAAAAAAAAAAAGTGCAGAAAAAGGTACTTAAATTCTCTTATACGTCCAGTTGAATATAACCAAGTTCTTAGCTTGCCAAGCTGAAGTTTTAAAGCAGGAATTATTTCACATGCACCAGTTTAAATATGCAAGGACAGGAAATCAAAGCATGGCATCTTTTCAGGCTTGCTAGTTGTTGCTGAAGCACCTACCAAGGGGAGAAAATGCTTTTAGAAGAAAAGGAGCCAGTTTTGTGATTTTAAGTATTTTCTTCTGATTTTTTGTTAAGTTTTACTGCTTTGCCGCCTACTTTTTGGCATTTTCTGGCTTGCTAAAGTTTATATCTGTAACAGTAACAGTACTTGGAACACATCTAGAGCCTGTTTACTGCATTTCCTGTGTTGCACTTAATTTAAAATAATTTTTTTCTCTAAAAACTGCATTTTACCTGATTTTGGCCTAGCACTCAAGTGTGAGGTCATGTATTGCACTGTTGTGATTATTTTGCTGCTTGTGTATCTCTGCTACCTTTAAACTACAACAAAAAAAAAAAAAAAATCTTGCTTTTTTCCCACTTTCTGAAAGTTAAGAAAGTTCAGTTACAGATTTGCTTTTCTGAACTATTTGGAAGTTTCTAGAAGGCCAGTGCTTGCTTGGGCTAAAGGGAAGTCTCTGTGTTCACCAGTGGGAGTGGTTAACACTGAACAGCCTGCCTGTCCCTGGAGGAGTGGTTACTACCTAGAAGCTGCAGTTTTATTGGCCAATTTGGGTCAATTCTAAACTCCTTGATCTATCTCTCTTAAAACCCGGCTGCCTCGTGGCTTTGGCGTCTTTTCAGGCTTGCTAGTTGTTGCTGAAGCACCTACCAAGGGGAGAAAATGCTTTTAGAAGAAAAGGAGCCAGTTTTGTGATTTTAAGTATTTTCTTCTGATTTTTTGTTAAGTTTTACTGCTTTGCCGCCTACTTTTTGGCATTTTCTGGCTTGCTAAAGTTTATATCTGTAACAGTAACAGTACTTGGAACACATCTAAAGCCTGTTTACTGCATTTCTTGTGTTGCACTTAATTTAAAATCGTGTTTTTTCTCTAAAAACTGCATTTTACCTGATTTTGGCCTAGCACTCAAGTGTGGGGTCATTTATTGCACTGTTGTGATTATTGTGCTGCTTGTGTATCTCTGCTACCTTTAAACTACAACAAAAAGAAAAAAAAAACAAAAAAAATCTTGGCTATTTTGGGTCACTTCTAAGCTCCTTGATCTCTCTCTCTTAAAACCCTACAACTCTGTTATTGTGAGGTTTTGCACACTGAGCAGCTTCAGGCAGCGCCGCCTAAACAGGTTTAAACTATTCCAGGCTCCACAAAGTCTGCTCTTCACTTTTTCCCTTAGAACTTTTTAAACTCTCAGAGTAATCACTCTATTCTCTTTCTAAAGCCTTGCACTTGCTCAGCTCTTATAAGGAAACACTAACTAACTAATGCACTACACCCTCCTTGACTTCTCATAAGTATTAGGCTCCAGATTGGTCCTTCCTGATCAAGTGAAAAATCATTTCCCTTCCCTAATCTGATCAGTAAAAAAACAGTTCCCTATACTAATCTGGTATGTCCAAGGGTCAGTTTCAAGGTTACTCTCCAGTCCAGCTGGTGAATCTGGGAATTTTGAGGCAATGTTACAATTGCCTTATGTACACAGACAACCCTCTCCTCCTTCCAACAAACTCTAATACATGTGAGAGATGCAGTTACACAGCCAAACTGGAGGCAGAGCTCTCTCAACCCAAGACTGGCACAGTCAGTCAGGAGGAAAAGGTAACCACCACACCACAAATCCAGTCTCAAACAGACCTATTGTATCTGCATACCCAACACATAAACACACAAAAACATACTCGGAGGCTCTAAATAAAAATCTGCCTAAACAGCAAAGACCTCCTAAGCAGATATCCAAGCAACAGCTACCCCTCAACAATACCCACGAATCACATATCTCACAAAATCAGTGTGCCTCACAGTCACAGCTCTTAAGGCCAAACAACACACCAAATACATTTGTTATAGGGGACTCTATTGTCCGGCACACTGACGTCCCGCTCACCAGACTGAACAAGGAGAAGGTCCCTGTAAGCTGCCTGTCGGGTGCCAGGATCCACCACATAATGCAAGCACTCAGGTCACTCCAAAGCAAGTACAAGTATGACTCCGTCATTGTCCATGCTCGTGTGAATGACCTGAGACGTACCTCCCTGGACTACATGAAAAGAGACATAAAAGAGCTCTCTGACCATGTAGTCCAGGCTGGTATGACCCTGACCTTGAGTAGCATCTTGCCCTCACCAAGAATGATGCCACAGTATAAAGACAAAATGATCAGTTTCAACAACTGGCTAAAGTATTGGTGTCATTCAAAGGGGATCCAGTGTCTGACAGACTGGGATGACATGCTCGACAAGCCACTTTGCTTCGCTAGGGACGGCTTGCACCTGTCACCCTTAGGCTTTCATATACTGGCCAAGGCTCTTGCTACCCCCATAGTGCCTTTTTTAGGCAAGGCTCAAAGGACAAACCCACCTCCATAGACAACCCAAGGATAAAAAAACTAAAGGTAATGCTACTCATTGCCAGAAGTCTAAACCTCAAGATGCACGCACTCGAGGCTCTCCTCAGTATGGAGAAAATCGATGTCTGTGCAGTAACAGAAACCTGGTTCAAGGCTCCTGAGAGCACCCCAGCACTACCAGGTTATAACTCATACCAATGCTTTCGCCCCAAAACTCGGACGAAGCACAAAAGGAGGGGAGTATCTATATTCATCAAAGATACCTACACCTCCAGGTTAGTGGCACGAAGCATCGGAAATCATCCATGTGCAACTAACAGCAGGCAAAACTGCCTTTCAGTTTGTAGCCTGCTACAGAACACCCTCCCTATTACAGGAACCCCACTTGGCATTCCTGAGAACACTGGAGAATATGAAGGTCTCTCCAAACACTATGTTATTGGGTGACTTCAACTACCCAAACATTGACTGGGAAAACTACTCAAGCCCAAACACCCTCACCCAATGGTTCCTTGAATTTATAAACTCTAATGCAATGGAACAACTGGTCACCACTCCCACAAGAGGGAACAACATATTGGACCTGGTCATCACCAACATGGGGACTCTATATTCCACACCAGAGGTAAACCCCTCATTGGTAAGATCAGACCATAAACAAATTTCCCTGGACATCCATATCCCATCCCCACCCCAGCCAAGGAAATCACTGTAAAGAATTTCTCAAAAGCCAACTTTGTACTTCTCAAGACTGAGGTGGAATCCTTCAAAGCCCTGGGCCAGAGGATAATACAGCCCAATCCAGAATCCTTTACAAATGCATTCTATGAGCACTTGCAGGAATGCATGGATTGTGCTATCCCATATAAAACCAAGACTCACTCCTCCAAAAACAGGAGACTGGTCTGGTGGACCCGGCTATAAATAAGCTATACAACAGAAGGAGGAAGCTACTACATGACAGAGCAAAATCCCAAAAGGGAAGGCATCTCTGATCAGTATTAGCAAGAAACTTCGATCCCTCATAAAATCATCAAAGGCCAGTTTCGAAAGAAAAATTTGCCCTAGACACTAAAGATAATCACAAGGCCTTCTTTAGTTATGTCAGGAACATGGGCGGAAACTCCCAGATATGCTCTGAACTGTTGCATAATGGTACAAAATATACCGAACCTACAGACATAGCCAACATCCTGGCAGACAGATTCAGCAGAAACTTCTCCCCCCTTCCCCCCCCGAAGGAGCAAATGCCTATCCCAACTGAATGTAACCTCCCTGACATCACAGATGCACAGGTAAAAGCTGCCCTCTCCAAAGCAAAAAATACAGCATCTATGGGACCGGACGGTGTCCCAGGCTGTGTCTTACATGAGCTCTAAGAAGAACTGAACCCTCACATTAAGTCACTGTTCAAACTTAGCCTTACTACAGGATATGTACCCAAAGAATGGCATACAGCTACAGTGGTCCCACTCCGCAAAGGTGGTGCCACAACGGACCTCAGAAACTGTCGCCCCATAAGCCTGACTAGTCTGGTTTGTAAAGCTATAGAGCGTATTATCATGGAACTCATAAACAAAGACATTGGGAGCCTCCAGACACTGGACCCTACCCAATTCGGCTTTGTTAAGTGCAGATCTTGCCTCTTAAACCTAGTTGATTTCTTTGAAACTGTTACCAAAGCCATAGATGAGGGCAAGGTAGTCCACACAGCCTACCTGGACCTCGCAAAAGCCTTCAACACAATACCCCACTCGTGCATCATAAATACCAGCTTAAATATCAACCCCTATATCACAAGATGGTTGCAAACTGGCTCAGAGATAGAACCCACATGGTCAGAATCGCAGGTGCTATGTCCGAATCCAAACCAGTTACAAGTGGCATCCCACAGGGCTCAGTTCTGGGACCTCTCTTATTCGGTATATACTTCTCTGAGGTTCAGGCTAACACGGAGGGATTATGGCTGACAAAATTCTCAGATGACTGCAAACTGGGGGCCATAATCGAATCTCCAGCTGACACAAGCTTCCTCCAAAAGGGTCTCACAGAGGCGGATGCTTGGTGCCAGAGCCACGGCCTCATGCTAAATGCTAAAAAGTGCATAGTCATCTCCTTTGGGAAAAACAAGGTGCCCACAAATTACCACATAGGTGGTAATCCATTAAGCATGGAAGAAGTAATTAGAGATTTGGGGACCAACATAGATAGTAATTTCTCCTTTGATAAGCACGTTGCCAAAGTGGTTAGAAAGACCTTCTATATAGCCCACCTTATCACGAAAGGGTTCGCATCTAGATCAAGAGAGGTCATTGTGCCCCTCTACTTGTCACTCATCAGGCCCATAATTGAATACAATGTCCCTTTTGGGATGTACCTTACCCGACACCTGCAGCAACTGGAGAGACCCCAAAAGTACCTCACCAAGAGGATCATGGGCTACAAACAGATGTCCTATGCAGCTCGACTAAAGAAACTCCAGCTCTACTCAGTTGCTTACCGCCTACTCAGAGGCAATCTATGCCTGGCGTACAAAGCCACATCAAACCCAGAATTAATGGACATGCTCCACATCAAAACATCCAAGTCCCTTAGAGCTACACGCTCCAGGGATCTAATCCTCAGCACAAAAATAAATAGGACATGCTGGAGGGACAGATTCATTTCCCAGAGGCTCCCCTCACTCTGGAATAGAATCCCAGTTCATGTTAGACATAGCCCCTCGCTGACTCTCTTCAAGCGAAATCTGGACGTGTGGATGGGAAATCGCAAATTCACCCCTGGGATCTCTTCTGTGTCCCTGCTAGACAGAGGCACAGTAAACTAATCTTAAAAGGTTACCTTCTGTGACCTACTTTACAAAGGCACAGTAGGCTAATCTAATAGGGAGGCAGAAGCCAAATACACTCTGGCTAGGCTTATAAATGCCCTAGGGCAGATAGCCTAGTATCTACTTATGAACCTATGAACCTATATATGTGTATCCTTGTGAACCTGTTGTTTAAAGGTAGCACAGTTCACTTATCTGATTACATTACTTGCAGACCAATGGCATTCTTATCGAATCGATCACTGCATTTATGTTTCCCCCCTTGTGTATCCTCCAAAATGTGGCATTCTCCACCACTTAACTTCTTAGCCATTCTCATTCTCTCATGTAAACTGTATCCCTTCCACCTGCTTATCACAGATTGTACTTCCTGAATAGCCATCTGCTGAGCACCTCCACCTGTATGATTGAACACTTGGAGCATAATCAGTAAAACCATAGTCTTCATCACCTCTATACGGCTCCCTATTGAAATGCCGGCACTCAAAATGTTGAGTGCTGAAAGGAAAAAAAAAAAAAAGACTGAAAACCTGTAGAAGAGTGAATCCTGAAAATTGTTCTTCTCCTTAAAACTTGTCATCACCACCATGCACCCCCTGCTGTGGGGAGCAAGCCCCCCAATTATGTATACCAACTCCAGTATTCTGAGATTGATATACCTTCAGAAAAGGGAATATTCTGAGAAATGGCATCTCGGACTTAATATATACAAATGCATTCTTCTGGCCATTCAGTCTCTACATTTTGGGATTCACACTAGCAGGTCCCAACATTTTGAATAGTTAACACTCTATAATCTCCCCAGAAAAAATACATTTCCTGACCACCTCTCTAGCATACTTACCATGTTGTCCTTTAATTCCCATCAATTCTGCTTTTTGAATTCCTTAAGTGTGGAAAACATTTCCAAGCTTAAGTATATGTTTTTCGCCCTCCATGTCAGTCCTGCTCCTGCCTTATTCGTTCAGTCTTAATCATCATCAACTTTACTGGATGATGTATGAAGTCTGCAAAGATGTCAAACAAACTTTTCAGCAGCCCCCACACACCCTCGTGAAGAACAATTCAACCATCTACAAGACAAACGCATTTAAACTGCTCTTTCCCATTGCCTCTGCAAATGATCAGTTAGTAACTCACTTTGAATTCTAACAACTTATTATAATAAGGAACAGCAGCAGCAACATCAAACATCAGTGCTGAGTTCCCTCTACTGCCATCCTGGTATCACCCATTGACTGCAATAATACTAAATGATTCACCAGACATTTATTCTCAGCAAGGACCTCTCCTTCCAACTACCTGACTTAACACTGGGAATAAATCCTATTACCTGACTATGTCAAATGGGTGTGGATATCCATTAACACTATCCCAGATTTCCCCCTACCCTTCCCCATCTGCCCTCTGCCCAAGCTGCAGAATTTAACATTTAACAGCAAATTCCAATAGTCCACCAATGATTTTGGAATTTAGGTACTTAGATAGTCCATAATATGACCTGAAGAGTGATGCAGAGAGGCAGGGCTGAGTGGAGGGTGGCTTCCTTCATTTGGGGTCCATAAGCTACAGTTGGGGTGATGATAATGTGCATAAGCAACTTTGAAAGTGCTTATAAAGAAAACACTGAATCTTAATGAAGGACTATAAAATGACAAGAAGTGTTGTGGGGTGTGAAGTACTTAAGGACGGTAACCTATAGGAAACTGACAATGCTCCAGTTCTGCTTTCTTCCATATTAGTTTGTTAATCTTATTTTCTATATTATACTTTATGTTTACGTTATCACGGGGCGGGGTTACTATTATTTAATTACTAAAGTACATGCTGATGGATTAAACAATTTGTAGTTGGAGGAGATCTAAGATAGTTTGGTAAGCAATGTGATTTGTAGGGCTGTTTATATTTGCAGACAAATTCTTGTTAGAAAATTGCAAGATCAGGTGATCTGAAGAGGACACTGAACTTCATTACTGAATGTTCTTTAGAGTTAAAGCACAGAGAAAGTGAACTAGAGGGGTCGTAAAATAACCAAAGTTGTCTTGATTTGACTTATGAGAATGCCATGTAATTATAGAGGTACTATATAGTGCATTTCTGTTTAGTATTAGCACTTTATTTACAACTACTGCAATATAAGGTGGACAGACCCATGACATGGAACTTCACTATGGTCTGAAAGTTATGGAATCAGTATGATTCTGGTCCTAGTATTAAGGGGAAAGATCATGTTGAGTGAGGTTAGGGAGCCATGATGTAAAGTTGTATGATATGTGTTTTAAGACACTGACACTTGTTTCTTGCTATTGTGTTATTCTGGTTATATGAAGGATAGTGGTAATGTTTGTGATATGGATACTTACTGAGCATTGTGCTCTACAGTATGGTAATGCATATAATACAACATGGGGTGGATAATGGTTGATCTGTTGATGTTTGGGTACTCTTGAGTTACTTAAACAATGTAAAAATAAACCACTTTGCCATATGTGGACAATGAGGTAAGAAATGGGGATAATATTGTTAGAATGTGGATGAGGCCAAGAGGAGTAAAATGGTAAATCATAACGCATCTGTGATAATGTACAAGTGTTGGTGGGTGTGAATAACATTATAGAAGTGCATGCAGTGTTAGGTGCTGGGTGTACAGGAGGAATGACAGAGAATAAGGGAATACAGAGAGGTATATTAGAAGAGAAGTCTATGTGGGAGATTGGGGAGGGTGGATGTAATGGAGACAGTAGCAGTGCAATGATTTGTTTTGTGAGGGAATATCCCAGAATGACAGGCCCGGACAGATAATGGACATAGGTAGTTAGTAAACATGCAGTCCAGGAGACCATTGAAGAGCCTAGCTCAGGTTCTCAGTTGTCCCAGTGCAATGTCTGGTTGACAGACTCTTACATTCCATAGTATGCAAATGAAGGCTGAGGGAGTCAAACCCTCTACCACAGGACTGAGCTTTTTAACCACTCATAGGCTTAATCCCATGTGCTAACTGCCAGATTGACACTTAATGGAATAAAAATATAAGAGGCCATATGTCCAATGGTAATCATGGGGCTTGTGGGAAAGACAGGTACATGTTTTCTCATATTGGTAGAGGGGAGAAGGACACTGGAGAGGGGGAGGGGTATGCGGGTCTCCACCAGTAGTTCCCTTGAGCAAAAAACCTCTACTGACCTGCAACAATACAGAGAACCCTGTGTCTTAACAAAAAATAAAGTCACTCTATTTAAACAAGATACTTTCAAAAGCCTCTAAACAATCCCCATTCCAGTCCTCAAAACTTTTGTGGCAATCAGTAAATAAACTACTGCATCCTGGTAGCCCTTCAACCCCAAATCCATACCCAAATTGCTCTCCCACCAATACAGCCTCCCTACATAGTAACTTCTTCATTAATTCCATTTGCAACTTAACAAAAATAGCACCACTACCCATCCCACTCCCCCCAGTCACCCACCCAACTCCTTTCTCTCCTAAACCCATCACTACATCTTATATCAAGTCACTTCTCTGCAAACTGAAGACATGCTCTGCGTCTGCTCCTACCTCCTCATTTCCTAAAGCTTGCTGCCATTGCCATTGCCTGTCCCATCTCCATCTTAATCAACAGGTCAGTTAAGGAAAGCACTGTTCCTAGTATCTGGACGAAATCCTTTGTCATACCCTTACACAAAGGCTGCAACTCGACTGACCCCTCTAATTTCAGACCTGTTGCCATTCTGTCTCCTCTCTCAGAAATTCTAGAAAAATGTATTCATAAACAGCTTGTCCACTACCTCTTGCAAGAAAACCTTCTTACTCCCACACAACATGGTTTCCGTCCAAAGCACAGTACATCCACTGCTCTTATATCTTTCACAAGTTATATTGCAATCTCCCGTGACAACAACAAACTAATCTCCTGCCTGTTTCTCAACCTCTCCAAAGTCTTCGACACTGTCTCTTACCATCTGGTTCTATCCAAACTTTCCACATTCAGTCTCTCAGACTATGTTCTCCCTTGGTTCTGTAGTTATCTCTAACAGACTGCAGGCTGTTAAATAGTAATCCAACCCCTCTCCTTTCCTACCTGTCCAAACTGGGGTACCTCAAGGCTCCATCCTCGGACCCCTATTATTCAATATCTTGACTAATGACCTGTACTTTTCCTGCCCACTGTCCTCTGTAATACAGTATGCCGACGATTCTACCATCATCCCCACCTCTGACAATGTTACTCTTCTGCACACCCTCACCCAAGATTCCCTCCATTCTGTTGAAAAATGGCTCAACTCCAACCAACTACTACTTAACCCAAAGAAAACCAAACTTCTACTATTTCTCCCTAAATATCTCCAACACCTTGAAGCTACCTTTACTGTGTCTTCCCTAAGTAACACAATCATCTCTGTAGAATCTTACACAAAACTATTAGGAGTTATTGTTGATGACCAGCTAAAACCGACCTCCATATAGTGCTCAATGTGTTAAAAAAAAACACATCAAAAACTAGGCATGTTATACAGGCATAATAAATTCCTTACTAATTCTCCTAAATTATCTCTTGCATAGGACTTTCTACTCCCAACCCTACTCTATGCTGCCCCCATCCTCACATTCATCCAAGCTAACCTTCTATCTAACTGGAAATTACCTATAACAAAATTGCAAGATTTGCCACAAACCAGCCCTACCACTCTCACCACTGCCTAGCCTTGAAAAGTCTGCAATGGCTGCAACTCCATCATCAAATCCTATTACCCCAACTTCTCATGGCCCATTTCATAATTCATGATCCCACCACCTGCTCATCTCTATCCAACCTTATCCCGCCTTACACTCCCACCCACACTCTCTTCGCAGTTCCCAACACCTTCTTCTACAAGTGTATAAACCCCATAAAAACATTGGTAAACTCTTCTACAGCTACTCTGTGGCAAACGCTTGGAATAAGCTCCCTCTCAGTATTAGACAAATCTCTAACCAAATCTTCAAAACTATACTTAAAGATATCCACCATTCAACTTGGACTTGCTCTTGTAATGATCCTGCATAGTGTCTACCCCTATGCTGCCAATATTATGGTACTAACATCTTGTATATTTGTCCCAGTCTCACTGTATGCAGCTTTCACCCCTATGATACTGAACTTACATACTTGTTTCTCATCTGCTGCACATCTTACACCTACACATACCACTAATGGTATTTTTCCTAATTATGTATATTGCAGTTCTACTAGCATGTTGGCCCTAGTCACTATTATACACATTGTAAATTGTATTTTTTCTTACGCTATATTGTCAAGTGTACTCCTTGCTATGTACAAACCTGTGTACAGTGACTATTCGTTTCTATTTTTTGATTGTATATCTCCAATATGCATGTATCTTAGCCTATATATAATCCTACATACAATGTTTAATTACTATTACTGTTAAGGAGCTTTTCTCCTCAGGTCTCCAATGAAAAGGAGCTACTGGCCCATTCGGACTCACCTGGTTAACAAATGTCAAATAAATAGTAATAAATAATTAATAACGGAGATTGAAGACTGTAGGTTCCGGGCCCAAAACTGTAAGGTAAATGGTACTGTCCAAAAGCAGAAGGTAGATTGAGAGATGTATGTCTGCAAAAAAGCCATTAACCAGTGAGAGGCTGTAGAGTTTAGTATTCAGACTTGTCTTGTTTAGCATATCCGTGTAAATTGTCATAGTGCCCTGGGGCCTATGAAAAGCATGCTTGTTGATAATATCAGGATTACTGTGGAGGTCACTAATGTAGGGGCTACACTCAGACTTGATGCATTGTGCAGGGTAGTAAACAGAAACCAGCTATGATTTAATGCAAAACAAGTGCAAATCTTTACACTTCAATGGGGGAGGATGTGGGGAAACATAAATGCATGGAGAGGACCTCCTATAAAGAACAGAGGCAGCAATAAATTTGCGAGTCGTAGTAACATATAAAGTGAATCATGCAATACACAGATGTTTACTGAAGAGATCACGTCTTTGTCAATATTTATTTGTAGATATTTCCATTCTATGTGCCGTATCTGTTGTAATAAAGTTTGGGGTGGAAAACTACATCCAGATGGATTAGACTTTCTCTTATCTAAAAATTACCTCATGTGCCTTTCAATCAACTCCTGACTGCATTTAGTAGAAGTGTAAGAATATTTATTAATTGTATAATATCTTCGCAACTAATCGTATTTAGTGTTATCTTTTATAGTGCTTGATACCTGCAGAATGACAGCAGTGACAAACTAATTCTTACAATGACAGTATGACGGTTTAGTGTTTAAGGTTTCTTTGTCATAGATCCAGTGTCTGGAGTTTAATCTTGATGTGATTACCTTCTCACTTAAATCTGCACTGATATTTGTGTGTGCTTCTGTTTTTCCCCATCTCTCAAAACATGCTGTTTATTGTCTACTGTAAATGACTCATATCTATTGAATTGTAGTTTCATATGTGGTTAAATGTGTCCATGAATTATCTCTTCACTTCTCTATAAACAAGCAAATAATATTAAAGGAATATTGCATTGTAGTGACAGGTCATTCAGAATCTGTTAAAACTTAATTTGCTTTGTATTGCTGTGAGGCCGAGAGTCTAGGACTTCCATCTTTGAAATACATTTTGCTATAGCAGTTGCCTCAGGATATGCATTTCTTGTATTTAGATTTATGTTCAGCTGTCTGTGGAGCTGTGAACTGTCTTTTAGCAACTAAAATGTGATGGCTTCCAACAGAAGGATGTATCACTGATGGAAAGGAGAGAACAGGACTGATTGTTCAAGGACTTACTGCAGAAAGAACTGAAAGTGAACTTGCAGATGATGTTTTGTGATGAAGTATGTGTGATCTGCCTTGACTTTGTCTGTCTTTGCTCTGTTTCTTTTTGAACATAATACGGTACATGAGGCACTAAGGTTGACAGCTCTCTGAGTGCTGCTTGTTAATGCTGAGATACTCAAGTCACCTTTTTCTGCTTCCTCAGTGAGAAATATTAGGCTGTAAATAACTCAGTAGAGACTTTTAAGCTGCAAGTAGTCTGTCTAAACTTGCAGCAAGTTGTAGCCAGATATTTAGGTAAGATAATCCCTTTACCCCTTATAGACTCTCATTTGCTGCAACTATGGAGCTGAGGCAAGACCATATGGGAAGGCCCAGAATTGATAATGACTTGGTCCTAACAGAAAGTGTAGAAACTTCCTGGGCTCCTTGATAATCTTAAATGTGTAGTCTGGCATCCTGGAGGGCAAAATGGTCCAAACAGCACATGCAGTCACTTCCTTCACTGGGTGCTGACTTGTCAGAACATGGACTAAACTCTTGGCTAGGCTTAATAGGGCCTCAGGGCCAATAGCCTAGTAACTTCCTATGATCTTTGCAGACAAGGAAAAATGGACCGCAGTGGGGCCATCCTGAAAGATTGTTTGGGATAAACGTGTTTGGGCCACTTAAATCCAAACTTTTCTGAGGTCATTGACTTTTCTGGAACTCTCTTCTGGTACTAAAAAGAATATAGAACTATAACTGCATCTTTTCTAGTCAGGTAGGACCTCTTGGGGGTCTCTTTTCATGAAATCATTTACAACTTCTTTTCCTGCAACACTCTTTTGATGCGGGTAGGGCATCCTGCAATAAAGCACAGTAGTAGGCACAGGAGGGTGTGGAAGGAAAGTGAGTAGCCTTTGGTGTTTATAAATTACTGTCAGAATCCACTTGTCATGCAAGGTGTCCAACCATGCATCCAGATGTAGAGACAGACAAACACTGATTGCCTCCATAATGAAACAGTCAGGCAAGGCTTCAAGGACTAGACTGCTAACCACCTGAATTAATAGATTTGCAGAACATTTGCTGTTCCTCATTGTTCCTGCCTCTATGCTGACATCAATTTCTGAGGTTTTTGTGTCTTGCTTGTTCCCACCTGATATCTGGCTATTTTGCTGCTGTTGACTGTACCTGTATCAAACATTACTCCAGAGTCGATCAGGAGGATGGACATCAGAACTTTGTGGAGAAGTGCCTTTTTTAAGGACAGCAATAGCAACAGTCTCACTTGGAAGTTTCAGTTCAGCAAGTTCAGTTATCAGGAAATGACAGGAATCTCTCTGGCCACCTAAGAGCAGGTGCCACAACATCAGATTCTTCCCCTTTGGCCCTGATCACATTAAGTACCATTTCATGCACATGAAGCTAACTCCCCAAGGAGGATGGCAGCATGGAGGAGGTCTGAAAGGCTTCTTGTAGGACCTTCTATGGAGAGGATATGGGGTCTATAGGCCATCCTCATCCATCATTTCTAGAACCTTCCCTAACTTTTGGCTATCTGGGGAGTATGGTAGGTATTCAACACATTGCCCATTATCTGTATGCAGACAGGGGGACTTGAGCAGGGAATCGAGGTTCTTTATCTTGCAACCTTATTTCTTACCTATCATTGGAGGAGGTAGGACCAAGCTTGGAAGAGATGCCAGCACCAGTTCATATGTGTATCTGTCATATCCTGCAAGAGCCCTTTAGTTTTTTTCTATCCTGAGGTGGAAAATGATGGATGGCTAAAGGATCAGATACAGTTACAGGTGCCAAGGGTGGCAAATGGAGAACTGTATCACTGATACAGCAAACAGACTCCAACTGCCTGAGGTCACATCCACTGAGGGAGATGCAAAGAAGATTGTTACACAGCCCATCGCTAATGGCTCTACCCATAACAGTTCAACTCCAACAACAGAACTAATGTAACCTTCAAGCCCAAGTCTGACTGAGTACCTCAAGGCCAAGGGCAGTGCATCCAGTCCAGACGGGATCAGCAATGGCTCAGACAAGGCTGGCACTGAGACTGAGTTCAGACTGATGACTGTGAGCTGTGGGGTAAGAGAAACACAAGAAACCAAAAGCACAGGAGCAGCTGATACATTTGCCATAGTTGGTTTGGAAGGATTTGACCCCCAAACACTGTGGCCACTAAAAGGACATCACATCTGACACTGACATTTCTGACAAAGTCAGTTCATGAAAGTTCAAGTTCAGCATCATTACAATTTGCACCAAAACGAGGGCCGTGAGAGCAAACAGGATGAAAAGAAGAAATGGAAGAAGCACCCCCTCCACCCAATAACAAAAAGGGAAAAGGTACAAAACAATTCCTGATAAACCGTCATGGCATAATTATTGTCATTTCTGGAAGGTTTGAAGGATCTTTTAAATAATCATCTGCATAGAAAATTCTGTCTGAACCCCAAGTCTGAGACAGATGAAACACTTCTCTGTCTGACTGATTTGACAACAGTAATTGGCAGCTCTGATACCCCAGAAGGGAAGAGACTAATGGTAGTAAAGGAATCCTCTATTCCAGGCTTCGTTTGAACAGAAGCAGGAGAACAATCTCTAGTAGTATTGCCTCCATTACCTTTATGTTTCTTTCTTGTCTACCTATCTTTCTCATGATCCCCATCTGCCTCTTTGCATTTTGTTAAAGTCAGAGATTCTGCAGAAGTCCTTGGGACAGAAGAGGTCAACCTCAAGACAACAGTCTGAAGATGAGGGCCCTTTGGATGTGGACATAGAGCTAGCTTTTAAACTGTGTAATATCAACTTGTTTTTAATACCCTTAAAAGTCTGCATTTTTAAATGATTCTGAGTTATCATATATAACACTGAAATGTTCTTCCTTCATGCAGAACGCTGCAGTCCGGCAGGCCAATAGCACGGGCCGCCCCTGCTGAAATGTTCTTCCTTCATGCAGAACACACAGCACGTGTCTATCCTTTGTCAGAAACATTTGGCTGCATTTACATTTTTTAATTGTTCAACTTTCCAATACTAATGAGCGCAATAAAATACACACCAACAAGGAGAATAATTAGAAACAAACATCAAACAGAAATTCTGCAGTTTTAATCAAGCCTAGTGTGAAGAGAATCCATAAGCTTAATAAGTGGGAAAACCAAAACAGCTTCAACATTCTAAGAGTTTCAAATGTTTTTTTTTTCATTTTTACAACACATATTTATGTAGAAAAATTACAAACTGTAGAACTAAACCAGTGAAATGTTTAGATGAATTGACAAAAGAAACACCAAGACCTATGGAGGGGTAGACAAGAAGTAAAACTGCTTAAAAATACAAACATTAGAAATCTTCAACTTGTTAAGTCATTCAAGAGCAATGATAGACTAATGACTTGAAGTATGAATTTAAAAATTCAATTTTTTTATGTAAATGCAACTTTTAAAATAATCTAGGAAACCTGTGGTCATTTCTCTGATGCAAGTTTTTTTAAGTGGCAAATGAGATCTGAGGAGGTAGCATGGTGGCAAAGCACTGTGGGTAAAATGAAGGGGCTAGTAAACTGTGAATGCTTTAGATGCTAACTGACTGAAAACCTGCACTTTCTGTTCTGGTGGGTGATGAGGATGGACCTGCTCATACCAAATCAAAACTCGACACAAGTATGTAAGAAACAAAAAAAATTAGAATAAAATACAACAAAATTAAATGATAATAATTATGAAATAAAATACAATCTAATAAACTAAACATAAAATCAAATTCAGTAATGAGCTACAGCAACACAGTCAAGCAAATTGCAGAAGCTGAAAAATCAAAAATTACAACAGCATCATAAAAGATGGTTCTAGTGTGAAACATCAAATAACAAAACCGTGAGGATCAGAAATGCCAAAAAGTAATACCTGAAACATAGAAGGTGTCAGGCTCCCCTGCATACCCTGATGTGGAGAGGGCTTACCCCTTTGCTTATATATATATATATATATATATATATATATATATATATATATAAATTTCATTGCCACATGAACTCAAACAAGCTGGAAAACTTCTTAAAGGAGGTAATCACCACTGGTATTCACTTAGAAATTGCATTGTCAGTGATTTCCTATGGAAAACAGCAATGACCATCATATTTCTTGGGGTATTGTGCTTTGCACTACTGACACTTGTGGAATTCCATCTGTGCTCCCTGTAGATACACAATTAAAGACTGCTCCCAACATGAAGACTCTTCAAATGATGCCACAATGGCTAAGTAAAATAAATTATATTTATCAGCTGAAAACTCATTCTGAAACTTGCTAAATGCCAGTGTTATGCCCCTGACCACATTACCTAAGCACGCCATAGTCTCTCGATAAAAGTGCTCTTAGTCTCTAGATCCCTTTATGTGTAAACCACTAATCCCACCAGTAATAAATGACACGAAAGTACTGTTATATAATCCTCACATTTATGCTTTGCAGATACTCAGCAGAATACAATGAGCATTGCATTTATTTATTTATTTCCAATTTGATGACTGGGGAAGTCCACTGGGCCAAGCAGAGCCCATTTTCAATGGAGACTCAGGGAGAAAAGGTCCAAAAGCAGTTAACAGAATATAACACAAGTATGGAATACACAGTATACAAAAGCATAAATATACAATGTAAAATGCAAATACAAAATTAGGGACTATATGTTTAAAAAACACATTAAAATATAGATAAAGTCAAAAGTAATACAGATGATATAATTAAAAGTAGTGTTTGTTCTAACAATAATGCTAGTGATCAGAGGTGATAGTAGATGAGAGTGAAGGGAGGTTTGAAAAAGACGACAGTGTAATTTAGGAGGCAAGGGAGCAGGAACAGTCCCAGTTTGAGGTAAGGCAGGAATGGAGGAGAGGGTAGTAGGGGAGAGAATTCAATAGTTTAGCTAAGGAGTGTGATAGAAGTAATTGGCCAGGTGGGCAAAGAGGTTTACAGATTTTAAGGAGGTTTTGGTTTTCAGATCTAAGAGTATGACTGTGGAGGTAATGGGTTAAGATAGATAAAAGAGAGGGGCAGATGAAGAGTTGGAATATGTGTTTGTGAGCAGTGGTGAGTTGTATGAATTTCAGGAAATTAGGAAGCTCAAACCAGTTTAGGGAGTGACGGGAATGGCAGCGATGGGTAGAGTATTTGGACCCTGTAGCAGATTTACAGACTTTTTTATAGCAGGATTCCAGGCTAAGCTGGAGATGAGTAAGTAGAGGGGCACCATAAATAAGAGAAGGGAGCAGGTAGGAGGAGGCTAGAGTACATCTGGTAGAAGCAGTTAGATAGCAATTTTGTCTGTACAGAAGAGCTAGTTTGTGGTGTTTTTTTTTTATATCAGTTTGGATGTGGATATCGAATTTTAAATATTCATCAGTTGTGACTCAGAGTAGTTTGGTGTGAGGTACAGTACTGATCAGAGTGTTATGGTGGCTTTTTATTTTAAAGGAGCTGTTGCCTCTGGGGAAATTTCTCAACGGAAACAATATCGTGATTTTTGTTTTGTTTGCATTGAGAATGAGATGGTTGTTTAGCATCCAAGTTTCGGTATTGGAGAAGGCTGTTTGGGTTTTTTTAAAGGAGTTCGGAGGGAGAGTGTTCTGTACAGATGATTGTGGAATTATCAGCATACTGGATCAGTGTAGCATTATCTATGGATTTGTGAATGTTATTAATGAAAATATTGAAAAGTACGTGGCAGGGAATAGATGTTTGGGGGACACCAGAGGGATTGTTGAGAAAGGTGAAGTGGAATTTTTCCATTAAACAGCTTGTTGTCTATTAGGGAGATAGCTTGTAAACCAGGCTATGGAGGAAGGAGAGAAACTGAGGAAAGAAATTTGAGATAAGAGTAAAGGATGTGAGACAGTGTCGAAGGCTTTTGAGAGATCTAAGTGAAGGGTGGATACAATTTTCCCAGAGTCAAAAGCACAATTAATGGTGTCAAGGAAGGACAGAAGAGCTGTGGTATTGCTGTGGCCAGACCTGAAACCATGTTGTGTTGGGGTAAGAAGATTATTGTGTGTTAGGTATGGCAAGAGTTGGTGATGGTTGCACTTTTTGAGGATTTTAGAAAGAGGTGAGAGAATAGCTATAGGATGGAAGTTAGTAGTGTCTGTGTTATTGCTGCCTTTGTGGAGACGGGTGACAAAAGCTTTCTTCCAGAGTGAGGGGACACAGGCTTCTTGGATGTATCTGTTGATAAGAATGGAAACGGGGAGGGCAATGCTGTCTGCAGTTATCTTAAGGAAGGGGGAGGCAGATTATCAGAAGCGTACAACCACCACTAGTACTGTTAGCCAACAGGGTGCTGGTGGAAGTTGGGCTACTGTTGGCCGAAGGAGAAGAAGAGGGGGAAGGCATGACCAAAAGCAGAAAGAGAGGAGGAAGGTTAGGAGTGTAGCAGTGCGGGTAGGAACTTTGAATGTTGGCAGTATAACTGGTATAGGGAGAGAGCTAGCTGATATGATGGACAGAAGGAAGGTTGGTATATTGTGTGTGCAAGATACCAGATGGAAGGGGAGTAAGGCAGGTGTATAGGAGGTGGGTTCAAATTGTTCTATCATGGTGTGAATGGGAGGAGAAATGGGGTAGGGTTATCCTGAAGGAACAGTATGCTAAGAGTGTTTTGGAGGTAAAAAGAGTGTTGAATAGTGTGATGTTTATGAAGCTGGAAATTGATGGTGTGATGAAGAATGTTATTAGTGCATATGCTCCACAAGTTGAGTGTGCGATAGATGAGAAAGAACATTTTTGGAGTGAGTTGGATGAAGTGGTGGTGAGTGTACCCAAGGGTGAGAGACTGCTGATTGGAGCAGATTTCAATGGGCATGTTGATGAATGGAAGAGAGGGGATGAGGAAGTGATGGGCAGGTATGGTGTTAAGGAGAGGAATGCAGAAGGTCAGATGGTAGTGGATTTTGTGAAAAGGATGGACATGGCTGTGGTGAATACATATTTTAAGAGGGGGGAGGAGCATAGGGTGATGTACAAGAGTGGAGGAAGATGCACAAAGGTGGATTATATCCTATGCAGGAGGACCAGTCTGAAGGAGATTGGAGACTGTAAAGTGGTGACAGGGGAAAGTGTAGTTAGGCAGCATTGAATGATGGTCTGCAGGATGATGGTGGTGATCAAGAAGAGGAGGACAAGTGTGAGAGCAGTGCCAAGGATCAAATGGTGGAAGCAGAAATAGGGTGATTGTGAGGTGGAGTTCAGGGAAGAGTTAAAACAGGCACTGAGGGGCAGTAAAGAGTTATCAATTCATAGGTTCATAGGTTCATAGGTTCATACTAGGCTATCTGCCCGAGGGCATTTACAAGCCTAGTCCATCGTTTTGTGGCTTACGCCACCCCTTTAGTATGGGGAACTATACCCATTATTTTGCTGTGCCTCTGTCGAGCAGTGACACTGAGGTAATCCCTGGGGTATATCTGCGATCTCCCATCCATTGGTCAAGATTTCTCTTGAACAAGGCCAGCGAGGTGCTCTGCCTCACATGTACCGGGATTCTGTTCCACAGCATAGGAGTCTTTGGGTGATGAATCTATCCCTCCAGCACGCCCTATTAATAGCCGTGTCGAGGTTTAAGTCTCACGCCCTTGTGGCTCAGATGGAGCTAGATTTTTTGAGGTGAAGCATATACATCAAATCTGGGTTTGACATGGCCTTGTATGTTAGGCAAAGGTCACCTCTGAGCAAGCGGTGGCGACTGAATAGAGCTGGAGTTCTTTCAGTCGGGCAGCATAGGATAGATTTTGAGACCCTTTATCCTTTTGCTGAGGGACCTTTGTGGCCTCTCCAGCTGTACCAAGTGTCCGGTCAGATACACTCCACACGGGGCCTTGTACTCAATCATTGGTCTGATGAGTGATGAGTAAAGGAGACTATAACCTCCCTTGATCTAGATGAGAATCCCTTCATGATAAGGTGGGCAATGTAGAAGGTCTTCCTAACTACTTTAGCTACATGGGTGTCGAATGACAGACTACTATCAACCTGGGTCCCCAGGTCCCTGATAACTTCTTCTGTGCTCAGTGGATTGCCTCCTAATTGGTAGCTAGGGGTAACCTTGTTTTTCCCGAAGGGTATGACTATGCATTTTTTGGCATTTAACTTTAGGCCGTGGCTCTGGCACCAGTTATCCGCTTCTGTGAGACCCTTCTGAAGGATATCTGTGTCAGATGTGTTTTCTACTATGGCCCAGTTTGCAGTCATCTGCAAACTTTGTCAGCCATAACCCTCCTGTGTTTGCTTGTACTTCAGAAAAGTAGATGCCAAACAAGAGTGGGCCCAGGACTGAGCCCTGTGGGACACCACTTGTGACAGGCTTTGAGTCTGACATGGCGCCAGCAACTCTGACCCTGTGGGTTCTGTCACTCAGCCAGTTTGCAACCCATCTTGTGATGTATGGGTTAACATTTAAGCTGATGAGTTTTTCAATGATACCCGAGTGGGGTATTGTATCGAAGGCCTTAGCCAGATCGAGGTAGGCTGTATGGACTGCCTTTCCTTCATCAATGGCTTTGGTGACTGTTTCAAAAGTCAACCAAGTTTAAAAGGCATGATCTGCCTTTGACAAAGCCAAACTGGGTTGGATCCAAAGTCTGCAAATTCCCTATGTCTTTATTTATGAGGTCCATTATGATCCTCTCCATGGCTTTGCAGATAAGGCTTGTCAAGCTAATGGGCGGTAATTACCAGGGTCGGTGGAGGCACCGCCTTTGTGAAGTGGGACCACAGTTGCAGTGCGCCACTCCTGGGTGCGTATCCAGAGGTAAGACTTTGATTAAACAGCTGTCCTAGCTGTGGGTTTAATTCCTCATTGAGTTCGTGGAGCACACAGCCGGGGACACCATCAGGTCCCATGGATGCTGTGTTTTTGCTTTGGAGAGAGCAGTTCTCACTTGGGCGCTGGAGATGTTTGGGGGCTGCAATCATTTGGTATAGATATCTCTCCTTTTGGGGGAGGGAGAAGTTTGCACTGAACCTGTCAGCCAGTATGTTGGCAATGTCTGTAGGATCAGTAATCTTCACATCATTTTGAACTAGTTCTGAGCATATCTGGGAGTTTCCTCCTAGGTTTCTAACATAGCTAAAGAAGGCCTTATGATTGTCTTTGAGTCTTTAGCTATTTTTCTCTCGAAATTTGCTTTGGATGATTTTATGAGAGCTCTTAGTTTTTACTTATAGTGATCAAGGGTGTCTTACCTTTTAAGGATTTTGCTCTATCTTGTAGTAGCTTCCTCCTTTTGTTGTAGAGTTTGTTTATGGCTGGGGTCCACCAGACTGGACGCTTGCCTTTGGTACAAAGAGTCTTTGTTTTGCTTGGGATTGCCTTATCCATGCAGTCCTGCAGGTGCTGGTAGAAGGCATTTGTAAGTGATTCAGCGGCTTGAGTACTGTTTTCCCGGCTCGGGGCCTTAAAGGAGACCACACTAGTCTTTAGAAGTGTGAAGTCGGCTTTTGGGAAGTTCTTTACTGTGGTCTTTTTATTTCAGGTGGGGTGGGATGAGGACCTCCAGCGAGATTAGTTTGTGATCTGATCTCACCAGTGAGGGGTATACTTCCGGTGTTGAACATTGTGCTCCCATGTTCGTGATGATGAGATCGAGTATGTTATCTCCTCTTGTGGAATGGTGACTAGTTGTTCCATGGCATTTGAGTTTATGAATTCCAGGAACTTTTGGGCTAGGGTGTTTGGGCTTGAGTAGTGTTCCCAGTCTATATTTGGGTAATTGAAGTCACCTAGTATGATGGTGTTTGGTGATACATTTATCCCTCTAGTGTTTTCAGGAAGGCCATGTGAGGTTCCTGAGTTTGTGAGGGTGGCCTGTAACATGCTACTATTTGCAGAGCAGTCTTGCCTACGGTTAATTGCACCTGGATGGTCTCCGATGCATCATGCGTTGCCACCAGTCTTGAGGTGTGGGTGTCCTTGATGAATATGGATACCCTCCTTTCTTGGTATTTTCCTGATTTTGGGGCGGAACGCATGATATGAGGTAAAACCTGATAGCTGGGGTGCTCTCAGGAGCCTTGAACCAGGTTTCTGTCACAGCACAGACATCGATGTTCTCCATACTGAGAAGGGCCTCAGCGTGCATTTTGAGATTTAGACTTCTGGCATTGAGCAGCATTACCCTTAGTTTATTTCCTTTTTGTGTTCTAGGGTGGTAGGTTTAGAATTTGAGCCTTGCCTAAAAAGGCACTATGGGGTGGCAAGAACCTTTGCCAATATCCGAATCCCAGGGTGACAGGTGCAAGCCGTGGCGTGGCTTGTCCAGCATGTCATCCCAGGCAGACAGATACTGGATCCCCTTTGAATGACACCAGTGTTTAAGCCAATTGTTAAAGCTGATCATCTTATCTCTGTATTGTGGCATCATTCTTGGTGAAGGTAGGATACTGCTCAAGGTCAGGGTCATACCTGCCTGGGCTACATAATCAGAGAGCTCCTCAATGTCTCTTTTCATGTAGTCCAAGGAGGTACGTCTCAGGTCGTTTACACCAGCGTGGACAATGACTGAGTCATATTTGTACCTGCTGTTGAGAGACCTGAGTGCTTGCGTTATGTGGCGAATTCTAGCGCCCGACAGACAGCTTACTGTGACCTTCTCCTTACTCAGTCTGGTGAGCGGGACATCAGTGTGTCTGACTATGGAGTCACCAATGACTAGTGTGTCTGGCATTGTGTTTGGCCTTAAGGGCTGTGACTGTTTGACACTCTGACTGTGAGGTCTATGTGTTGCAGGTGTTGTGTTCTGAGGTGGTGGTTTTTTGGGTGTCTGCTTTGGTGGCCTCTGCTGTTTTGGTAGATTTTTGATCAGAGCCTCCGAGTATGTCTTTGTGTGTTTATGTGTATGATTTGAGGTTGTAATGGTACTATGTGAGACTGGGTCTATAGTGTGTGTGGTAACCTTCCCCTCCTGACTGGTCTTGCCAGTCCTATGTTGAGAGAGCTCAGCCTCCAGTTTGGCCGTATAGTTGCATCTCTCGCATGTATTTGTGTTTTGTGGGAGGAGGAGAGGGTTGTCTGTGTACATGAGGCAATTGTAACATTGCCTCAATATTCCCAGGTTCACCAGCTGAGCAGGAGATGACACTAGCAACTGATCCCTCGACATGCTAGAAGGATAGACAAAAACTTTAAAAAGATTCCGGGATGTGGGTGACCGAGAAGTGGGGGTTGCCTTTTGGGGTGCTATCTATAAGAGTGCCGTATCAAGGTAATAAGTACTGTAGGAGCAAGTGCTAGGTTTAACAGATAGAGAATAGTCTACTTAGAGTCAAGTAGAGATGATCTTTTAGTTATAGGATACGCTGATTAGATGAGTAGTATAGGTCGAGGAAGGTAGTTTCAAGGGAAAATTTGAAGAGTGGACTTTAGGTAGCCCGAATAGTTTAAACCTGCTTAACCGGCGCTGCCCTAGTGTGCAACAGTGGCAACTCCTTCATCCTTCATTAAATCAAGGCTTTGGCTAAAACGTCTTTATAGCAGGGGCTGGAAAAGACAGGAAATGACCCAAAATGGCCAATAAACTACAAGTTACTGCCTTAAACCACTCCTCTGAGGACAAACAGGCAGTTCAGTACTCCCTACTCCCACTAGTGAGTAAAGAAACTACCCCTTGACCAAACAAGGAAAATGGAGAAAACAGGAACCAAGACAAAGCCCAGGGATCAGCAAAATCTGGTCTCTGGAACACTAGTTTAGGAAAGTATGGAAAGCAAGGATATTAGCTGGGAATAGCAGATATGGTAAGGGAGACAGCTAGAAAGGTGCTTGGTGTGACATCTAGACAGAGGAAGGAGAACAAGGAGACCTGGTGGTGGAATGAGGAAGTACAGGAGGGTATACAGAAGAAGAGGCTGGTGAAGAAGTGGGATTGTCAGAGAGATGAAGAAAGTAGACAGGAGTATAAGGAGATGAGGAGCATGGCAAAGAGAGAGGTGGTGAAGGCTAAGGATAAGGCATATGGAGAGTTGTATGAAAGGTTGGACACTAAAGAGAGAGAAAAGGACCTGTACTGATTGGCTAGACAGAGGGACTGAGCTGGGAAAGATGTGCAGCAGGTAAGGGTGATAAAGGACAGTGAGGGAAATGTACTCACAAGCGAGGAGAGTGTTTTGAGCAGATGGAAAGAGTACTTTGAGGGGCTGATGAATGAAGAGAATGAGAGAGAGAGAAGGTTGGATGATGTGGGGATAGTGAATCAGGAGGTTGGAAGGGTGGCCTAATGGTTAAGGTGTTTGCCTTACAAACACAAGGTGCAGGGTTTGAGTCTCACAAGGGATAATTGGCTAGGCTTAAAATGGCTCACAAGGGCAGTTAGCTTAGTACTAATCTATGAACTTATGAACCTATGAAACAGGTTAGCAAGGAGGAAGTATGGACAGCTATGAAGAGGATGAAGAATAGAAAAGCTGTTGGTCCAGATGACACACCAGTGGAAGCATGGAGGTGCTTAGGAGAAATGGCAGTGGAGTTTTTAACCAGATTGTTTAATGAAATCTTGGAAAGTCAGAGGATGCCTGAGGAGTGGCGAACATTTGTTTTGGTACCTATTTTTAAGAATAAGGGTGATGTGCAGAGTTGTAGTAACTACAGAGGGTTAAAACTGATCAGTCACAGCTTGACGTTATGGGAAATAGTAGTGGAAGCTAGGTTAAGAAGGGAGGTGATGATTAGCGATCAGCAGTATGGTTTCATGCTGGGAAAGAGCACTACAGATGTGATGTTTGCTCTGAGAGTGTTGATGGAGAAATATAGAGAAGGTCAGAAAGAGTTGCATTGTGTCTTTGTGGACTTGGAGAAAGCATATGATAGTGTGCCTAGAGAGGAGTTGTGGTATTGTATGAGAAAGTCATGAGTGGCAGAGAAGTATGTAAGAGTGGTACAGGATATGTACGAGGGTAGTATGACAGTGGTGAAGTCTGCAGTGATAGATCCGTTTAAGGTGGAGGTGGGATTACATCAAGGATCAGCTCTGAGCCCTTTCTTATTTGCAATGATGATGGACAGGTTGACAGATGAGATCAGACAGGAGGCCCCATGGACTATGATGTTTGCAGATGATATTGTGATCTGTAGTAAGAGTAGGAACCAGGTTGAGGAGACCCTGGAGAGGTGGAGATATGCTCTAGAGAGGAGAGGAATGAAGGTCAGTAGGACAAAATATGTGTGTGTGAATGAGAGGGAGGACAGAGAAATGGTGAGGATGCAAGAGTAGAGATGGCAAAGTTGGATGTGTTTAAGTACTTGGGATCAACAGTTCAGAGTAATGGTGAGTGTGGAAGAGAGGTGAAGAAGAGAGTACAGGCAGGGTGGAATGGGTGGATAAGAGTGTCAGGAGTCATTTGTGACAGACGGGTACCAGTAAGAGTGAAAGGGAAGGTCTACAAGAGGGTAGTGAGACCAGCTATGTTGTATGGGTTGGAAACAGTGGTACTGACAAAAAGGCAGGAGTCAGAGCTGGAAGTGGCTGAGTTAAAGATGTTAAGATTTGCGCTGGGTGTGACAAGGATGGACAGGATTAGGAATCAGTATATTAGAGGGTCAGCTCAGGTTAGACTGTTTGCAAACAAAGTCAGAGATGCGAGATTGCATTGGTTTGGACATGTGCTGAGGAGGGATGATGGGTATATTGGGAAAAGAATGCTAGGGATGGAGCTGCAAGGTAAGAGGAAAAGAGGAAGGCCTAAGATAAGGTTTATGGATGTGGTGAGAGAGGACATGCAGGTGGTTGGTGTGACAGATCAATATGTAGAGGACAGGAAGAAATGGAAACAGATGATCCGCTGTGCCGACCCCTAACAGGAAAAGCTGAAAGATAAGAAGAAGAAGGAGCAAGGCTTTAGTTTAAGGAGGTTTTTTTATGCTGCTGGTGGGATAGGTTTAAGACTGAAGGGTGCAGTGTTAGAGGGAAATGCACTGGATGGGGGACTATGACAGGGAGAGAAGATGAGAAATTTTGAGGTTAGTTTGGCTATGCGTTCAACAGAAAAGCTGTTGAAATAATATGCAATTTCACGGTCTGGGGAATTTGGGTTAGGGCATGGATTGTCTTTTCTACCAGGGTTTAGAAGGGGGGATGCAATTCCAAAACATTTTGGGGTTAGAATTATGTTCTGATTGGAGTTTGAGTAATAAGTCTTATGATCTTTAGTTATTATTTTTTTCACTGAGTTGTGCAGTTGTTTGAATTCGATTAGAGAGTTTGCTAACTTGTTGTTTGGTAATGCTTCCAACATTTGTCTCTGAGGTGCATTAGTTTTCTAGTTTCTTTAGATAGCCATGGATTGGTTTTGGCTTTTATTCTTTTTGTTTTAAGAGGGGATAGGCTGTTTAGTAAGTCTAGGAAGGTTTTGTTGAAGTAATTAGTTGCACTGTCCAGAGGCAGAGTCTTTAGGGGGGCCAAGTTCATTTTTTCAGACAGTCAAAAAATGTTTGTGGATTGAAGTTGGTGTGATTACGAGTTTGAATGTATTGATGTTGTATTTGGACAGAAGAGGCACACTGCAAGGCATAGACTGGTAGGTGGTCACTAAGGGGATCAGGTATAATTCCGCTGTTTGAGATTAGGTTGGAATGAGTGGCTAAGATCCAATCTAGTGTAGTGCCAGAGGAACCGTCTTTACTGGGTCTGGTAGGGTAGTCTATTAGCTGGGAGACATTAAAGAGATTGTTTGACTCAGAAATTGTGAAGAGATGGTGGTCCATTGATGTTTACATTGCCAAGGATGAATATTTCCTTTTCGATGCTGGAAGAGAAACATGACAATGTCTTCAAGGATGGGGATATTATTACTGGGGGGAATGTAGAGGGCAGCTATACATAAAGATTTATGTTTGTTGATTTTTAGGATTGCTATGGATAGTTCAGCAGGAGAGAATTTAGGAATGGGGTTAGTGTATGGAATGTCCGTTGACAAGAGGTGTAAATTATAGCTACTCCTCCTCCTCTCTTATTAGGTCCGTCATTCCGTATGATTTTGGTAATAGAAAACTATCAGTGAAGACCAGAGGGGGGTGTGTAATAATACAAACTCTACCTGTAAAATGAAGGAGAGAAGAGAAAGCGACGTTTATTAAGGTTGGGAGTGTGTCTTCACTTTACTTGCTTATTAGTAGCCAGTTTGAGCACAGATTAGACTAAAGAGATACAATGGTAATGAAGGGGAATCTGTAGAGATGCAAATAAACAACTGGGGCTCAAGCGATACAAAACTAAGGCAAACAGCTCTGAAAGGGCTGCTTGAGGGGTTATTTTTAAATCACAGAGAATAGGAAGGTTCTGATTTAAGTGTATACTGTCTAGTGGACAGTTAAGATTACTGCACAAGCTGGGGGGGGGGCACAAGGCTCAAACAGTCAGTGTTATTATCACGCTGAGAACTACTAAGTTACACTGTTAATGTTAAAGCTTCACTATCATAACACATACATTTAGAATGCCTGTGTGGACTGACCCTGCTCTTCAGGCTCAAAAGGTTTATCCTTGACTTAGTTTTGCAGTACTGATTCCTTTTTAGACTGTATGGGTGGGGAGGTAGCCACGGACTACAGAGTTGCCCTAGTGTGCTGTGAAGAGAGAAAAAAAGAAGGTGACACTAGTAGAATGAGACAAAGATTGGTTAAAAGAAGCAATGAGATACGAGAGAGTTAAAAGATACAAGCCTGAGGATAGAGTGGAGAGAACAGGAGAGAAACAATAGATAGGAGGAGAACAGATCCTACTGCAGTTTGAGAGTAGTTCAATAGTTTATTTATTTATTTTATTTTTTATTTTGCATTTGTTAACCGGGGGTGTCTGACTGAGCTGAAAAGGCCCTTTTCAGCAGATGCCCGGGGAGAAAAGCTCCACACAGAAAAATTACAGATACATTTAAATATTTAGACATGATCAGTATACACACAAATTACAATAGACATGTTTTTACAATGGTATGCAGCACATCAACAGTTACAGTGAGGAGAACAAACAGAAAAATATTAATTTAAAAATAAAGGTAATTAATAGATTTGTGGTGTACAGCTCAAATTTGAAACATACGTAGAATACATACATAGTACACAGGTACAGTACATACATTGTACATTACCCAGTGTTTGTGAGTAAGAGTGAAAACTATTATCAAGTACTCTAGGTTTAGTATGTGTACCTTATCTGCTTTCACTAGCCTGGGGAGCAGTCATGGCACTGCCAACTTTGCTTGAGATGTTGCCTAATGAGGTTTTTAAAGGAGGCTTTGGATGATGTGTTTTGTATGCTATTGAGGAGAGAGTTCCATTTTTTAGCCACTGACTACTGTATAGTGTGTCTCCAAAGCTCTTATAGCTGTTGGTGACTTCTAGTAGAAGTTTGCTTGATGATCTAAGAGGCCCTTTGGCTGAATGATGTTGTACTAGGTTTTTGAGGGCAGGACACCTATTCGGGAGGTAGTAGATAGAATGACAGAGGCAGAGCTGATTGTAGGTTAGGAGGTTGGCAAGTTCAATCCAATGGAGCTGTCTAAAAGCAGTACAGTGATGATTTCTATATGAGCGATTTGCAGCAAAGCGGGCAATTCTTTTATAGCAGGCTTCCATTTTGCTTAGTTCAGTTTTGTTGAGATTAGTCTGAATGAGAGATGCATAGAGTAGGGGGGATAGAAGTTGGGAGCGAGCAATGTCTGATCTTGTGTTGTTGGTAAGAAATGGTTTGATACGGTAGCGTGATCTCAGTTTGGCATGTACTTTTTTAATAAGTTGAGATGACTATCAAATTTTTGGCGGGAGTCTATGGTTATTCCCAATAGCATAGCCTGTGCCACTGGAGCGACTGGAGTAGCATTTGTGGAGTAGATAGTGAATTGACTGTTATCAGTGTTTTTGTTAGAACTGGTTATAATCATAAGCTGAGTTTTCTTTGGACTGAGGATAAGTTGGGCTTTGGTAAGGTAGTTTTCAATGTCAGAGAATGCTAGTTGAGTTGTTTTCAGGAGAGTGGGGATATTTTGTGCAGCACATATTAAGGTAGTATCATCTGCATACTGAATGATAGATGCATGCTGTGTGGAGGTATGGAGGCCATTTGTGAAGATTGTGAATAGTAGTGATCCTAAGATAGAACCCTGTGGGACTCCTATAGTTATGGGCAGCTGAGGAGAGAGAGAATTTTCCCATTTCACAGCTTGGTACCTGTCAGTTAAGTAGCTTTGGAACCAGGTAAGAGTGGAATTTGACAGGTGATATTGGTTTAGTTTGTCTAGTAGGATTTGGTGCGATACTGTGTCAAATGCTTTGGGCATATTCAAAAAAAGAATTGACACCTGTAGGCCTTTGATTTTGACATGGTTTACTGTGTCTGTGAAGCAGAGGAGGGCTATAGTGGTACTATGAGCAGGACTGAAACCATGTTAAGTAGGTGACAGGATGTTGCTGTCTAGGAGATATTTTAGCACCTGGGTATAGATGCATTTTTCTAGGATTTTAGCCAGGGGGGAGAGTATAGCAATGGGTCTGTAGTTATTAAGTTCAGTGGAGGTCCCGCCTTTATGTATGGGTGTAACATAGGATATTTTCCAGAGTTTGGGCACCTAGTTTTCTGTTTATGAGAGTGGAGACTGGGACAGCAATTGTATCTGCTGTGAGTTTCAAGAAATAGCTGAGGAGTAGGTCGCTGCTGTTGATGAGGTTTTTAGTTTGGAAAGCATGCTTTTGATTGAAGTGGTGGAAACTGTTTTGAGGGTAAAGCTTGTATTAGTGTTATTTGTGTTGAGTGGGGATAGTGAGGTTGGAACTGTCCTGTGATATTAAGGATAGAATTGAGTTCGCAAAGTGTTAGTTGAATTGTGTTTCGATGGGAACTTTAGTGTCAGGGGTGGTTGGTTTGGGGGTAACCTTTTGGGTGGGTTTTAGCTGGTTTACATTTTTCCAAAATTTTGGGGGGTTGTGTTGGTATTTAGTTTGTAATGTCGTGTAGTAGGATTTTTTGTCCAGCCTAATGCATTCTATTTGCACGGTTGCGCAGTTCTTGGTATTTAGTTAGGATTTGTGTTTCTTTGTTTTTTTTTTATAGTAAAGCCAGGCAGTGTCTCTGGACTTGAGGATTTGTTTGGTTTCTTTATTGAGCCAGGGGTTTGTAGAGGTTCTAACCTTGATTATGCGCAAAGGAGTGACTGTCTAGGTGTTGTAGAAATGTTTGTTGAAATATGCTACAGTCTAGTCAAGTGGGAGGGTTTTTAGGGGGTCCCAGTCACAGTTACAGAGTAAAGTATTGAGGACTTCAGGAGAGAAATTTTTTGTGTTTCTAGTGGATTTATAGTTTGTGGTTTTGCATATGCTTGTTCTACTACATATAAGATATATTATGTTGTGGTCACTTAAGGTGTCTGGGAGACTGCCTGTGTGGGGTAGTTAACACATCACAGTGCCATAACTTTGTTTGGAAACCAGTTAATAAATCATGCAGAATACATTTAGCAGCCAATTATCCTGTGCATACAAGAAAACCCTTAACCTTCCCATGTCTGCAGAGAACATTCCATAGTAGCTAGAAAAAGCTTCAGCCTTATTTGTAAGACATTTAGTATATGCAGAGAGACTTTAAATTACTCAGTTTTATTAAGTAAACTTCTGGTGTTGAGAGTACTGAAACAGAAACCTTGAATGTAATTCTAAAACAGATTAACACTCTCTTCTCTTCAAACTCCTACGCCAAGGCACACCACCCCCTAACTATGATAATAACTACATCCAAACCACACTACAGCCTGAGAATCCAATCCTCTAATGGGTCTACTGTCATAACTCCATCTGCTAAACTTCATTCCACAGACCACAGCTTTTCTGTTCTTGTCCCTAAAGTGTGGCAGTCATTGCCACCTGAACTTACTAAAATCAGAGACTACAGTAGTTCAAACATCAGTTCAGACAATATCTGAGTGACATAAGTGTACATGTCAGAACATAGGCCATGTCACCTAACTCCAACGGTTGCACTATTGCATTCATCTCAAAAAACACTGGCTGCTTACTCTCCTAACGTCTCCAACTTATAAACTCATGCCCACCACTTTCCCATCTGCCCTATCCGTTCTGTACTGTATATATGTAATATCCTCTTCTCTTTTTATTAGCTCTTCTATTGCAGCTCTTATTTTACTAATTCTGCTTCTAAGATTTCTCTCCATGTTTGAGTATGTCCATTCTTTTGGCTGGACCACATTTATCTTACCTGTCCACCTGTATTGTGCACTACGTACTACTGATCATACCTCTTTTTACACCTTCTTGTAAATGTATGTATATATTTGTTCACATCTATGTTATGTTTCAATACTGTTTGATTTAGTTTGATCTTTAGGGTTACTTTACTGTTGTTACTACGTATGTAACCGGTCTGAACCTTCAAATGGTCAGATTTGGTCAGTGCTGAACCCCGGTAATGACATTAGTTAAATAAATAAATAAAGACCAGCACAGTCACAGCAGAAAGAGACTGCTGCTTCTGGTTTCTTTAGCAGGGGGTTGAATGGAAGACGTCAAATGAAAAGATGTATGCTGCTGTGGAGGGCAAGACCTGTGTGTACTTCACATCCTCAGGTGGAAAAAGTATTTGAGCAGGAAGTGGGGCAGTGACAATAGGACACAATGAAAGCAAGCACAAAAACTGAATTTTAGGGGCTGCTAACTCAGGAGGCTGAGTAACATAGGTTTGAGAATTGTAAGTAGAATTCATCAACATATTTTTCTGTAAGATGCCTTTACCAATAGTCCACAGTGTATAAGAAGCATATGAAGCCATGATGGAAAACTTAAGGGAGATGTGAGGGTAGCATTAGTAAGAGGAAGAGGGGGTACAGAGAAAGCAACAGAATCAGGCAAGAGCTTAACAGAATCCTTGTAAGTGGTGAGGAGAGCTATAACAGCTTTGAGAGAAATATTAAACAGCTTTTTACAGAATGCGTGGTAGGCTTTTTTTCTTTGCTTAAGCTTGTCATTTCAGTACTGAAAAGTTAAGATCTTTTGAAGCATGCACTTGTCTGGGGATGGGCATGGAGGTCTGCATTCTGAAATGTAGTATACTGTTAACAAAATCATGCTGTGCAGTTTTAAGGTCAGGTACTTGTAATTTTTTGTAGAAGGACAGACAGACTGTAGTGAGTATGACAAAGGAGATATTTGAGTTTTATAGTTCAGAGTTAACTATCACGCAGTGGTACAGTAGTAGTATTGTTGCCTCACAGCAAGAGGTTCTCCTGTTCGATTCTCGGTTGGAGTGCCTTCTGTGTGGAGTCTGCATGTCCTCCCTGTGGTCGAGTGGCCTCTGAAAGACATGCGTGAATAGGCATGCCTTTGCTGAAGGTTGGGAGTAGGGCTGGCAACTCGGCAACATAAAAATCGACTGCCAATCATTAGTGGGCCAGAGTTCCACTGTGGTGATCCTTAACCGGGAAAAGCCGAAAAGACAAACAAACATTGTAGTTCAGAGTCAGAAAAGATGAGACGAACTCACAGCTACAGTAATGATTAGTATCATTCAACAAAGACAGTGGGAATTCCTCCAGAATGGTTTGTGATTTTAGTGCCGTAATAAGATATAGTTAGGAAGATCAGTGAGGAAGTCATGATGATTTGTAAAATGAATGGGCTATGTCGGGTGGAAGTAACAGAAAATTATTGCTCTTCAAAAAACAGAGCTAACAGCAGAGGTTTGCTCTTTGTAATGGCTAAGTTTTTTTTCATTAGCCACGATCTTTGGTCAATCCAAACACCAAAGTGACAAAAGACTTTGTCATGTCTGTGAGGGAATAAGCACTTTGGCTTGTATAAATGCTTACTGTTAATGAGAAGCCCAAAGAGTTCATAGCATATGGTTTGAAGTCTGTTAATATCCCCAGGTTAGCATATTTTCAACTTTTTCCAGTGTTGTAGTTAACTGGCATAAAGCACTTATCTACATGGATCCTTTTCATGTAGGCTTAAGCTATAAAACTTTATGTAAGAGGCTAAATTATATTATCCAGCCTTTTTGCACTGCTAGTCTGAGTATGACACTTTAAGGGTCAGCTTTAAGTGCTAGAGTCTCTGTCTGTTCACATACCATTTACAGTTGGGTACTTATATGTCTAGAAGCTTCCATGAGCTGCAGCTTGAACTCATAGTGCAATTTGGGCAAAATTGGTGCAGTAGCCATGTGGATGGAGTGAGGCTGCTGCTGCTCAAACACTTAGATGAGTTTGAGGAAGGTAAGTGCAGCAGCTGTGGGGAGGGAGTAGGAGCTTAGGGATTTGATTTAGGGGGTGGCTAGGTGATTTTAGGGTTAGGGTGAGGGAGGAGGTTTGTAACTAGGGTTATAAAGGTTCATAGATTTATAGGTGTGTCCTAGGCTAATGGCTCTGGAGCCTTTACAAGCCTAGCCCATAGGATTACCCTGGCATCGTGCCACCTGACCTTAGTTCCCAGTGCCTCTGTCGAGTAGAGCCACTGGAGTGATCCCCTGGGTGAATTTTCCATTTCCCATCCACTCATCAAGATTTCTCTTGAAGAGGGCCAGGGAGGTGCTCTGTTTGGCATGTATGAGAAGTCTATTCCATAGCATGGGCAGTCTCTGTGTTATGAACCTGTCCCTACAGCACGTTCTGTTGATTGTGGTAATCAGGTTGAGGTCTCTGAAGTGTGTGGTATGGAGGCATTGGGATTTCTTTAGATGTAAGATTTCTACCAGAGCTGGGTCAGACATGGCTTTGTAAGTCAAGCAGAGATCACCTCTAAATAGGCGATACGAGACAGGGAATAGTTGGAGTTTTTTGAGTCTGTCCATATAGGACAAGTGTTTAAGGCCTAGGATCCTCTTTGTGAGGTACGTTTGCAGCCTCTCCAGTTGTTGCAGGTGTCTAGTGAGGTACATGCCAAATGGGGCATTGTACTCAATGATTGGCCTAATGAGGGAAGAGTAGAGGGAGACAATGACCTCTTTCTTCCTGGATGCAAAACACTTAGTAATGAGATGTGCCATATAGAAGGAATTTCTGACCACAGTGGCAATGTGGTGGTCAAAATAGAGGTTGCTGTCAAGCTGTGTTCCCAGATCGCTTATAATGCCTTCTGTGTTCAGTGGACTACCATCAATGTGGTAATTCATGGGAACTGGGTTTTTCCCAAAAGGGAGGATGACACATTTTTTGGCACTGAGCTTAAGGCCATGGTTCTGACACCAGTTGTTGGTCTCAGTGAGGCCTTTCTGTAGGATATCAACATCACTTGGGGAGTTAATAATGGCTCCAAACTTGCAATTGTCTGCAAACGTTGCCAGCCAGAGTCCCTTCGTGTTGGCCTGGACTTCTGAGAAGTAGATATCAAACAGGAGAGGACCCAGGACCGATACTTGTGGGACTCCACTCATAACTGATCAGCAGTCTGACTTGGAGTCAGCTACGTTCACGCTGTGGGTTTTATCTGTGAGCCAGTTTGCAACCCACCTAGTGATATAGGGGTTGATACCTAGCTTAGTGAGTTTTACTATGATTCCCAAGTGGGGAATGGTATCAGAGGCCTTGGCCAGATTAAGGTAGGCTGTATGAACCACCTTGTCTTCATCCACAGCTCTCGTAACTGACTCAAAGAAGTCGACATAGTTGAACAGGCATGATCAACCCTTCATAAAACCAAACTGTGTGGGATCCAGAGTTTGGATATTCCCTATAACCTTGCTTATTAGGTCCATGATGATGTGTTCCATAGCTTTGCATATCAGACTTGTCAGGCTAATGGGGCGATAGTTCCCAGGGTCTGTAGTTGCTCCTCCTTTGTGGAGAGGGATGATGTAGCAGTGCGCTATTCGGTAGGGGCAAAGCCTGAGTTGAGGCTGTAAGTGAACAGGGCACACAAGTGAGGTGCCAGTTCACTCTTAGTTCATGTAGAACACAGCCAGGGATATTGTCAGGTTCCATAGAAGCTGTATTCTTGGCCTTGGACAGTGTTGTTTTAACCTGTGCAACAGTAATACTGGGTGCCTTGCAATCTGTTGGTATTATGATTGGTCCTTTGGGGGAGGGTAAAGTTGGTACTGAATCTGTCGGCCAGTATATTGGCAGTATCTGTTGGCTCAGTATAGGAGGCACCATTGTGCAGTAGCTCAGAGCAAATCTGGGTATTGCCATGGAAATTCTTTACATAACTATAGAAGGCATTATGGTTGTCTTTACTATATGCTGCAATTCTGTTTTCATAGCTAGATTTAGAGGATTTGATGAGGGATCCCAACTTTTTGTTGAGGCCGATAAGGAAGTTTTTCCAGTCTTGAGACCTCACCTTATTCCACATCAGTTTCCTCCTTCTGTTGTAGAGTTTGTTTATGGCATGGGAACACCAGATTGGCTACCTTTTTTTGGAGGAAAGCATCTTGGTTCTATTGGGTATGGCAAGATCCATGCATTTGTGTACATGTTCGTATAGTGCATTGGTGTATGATTCAGCGGTCATGCAACTATTTTCCATTTGCAAGGAGAATACCCCCCCTCTAGTGGGGATAAGAATGAGCTGGTCCAGAGTATTGGAATTAATGAATTCCAGGAAACGTTGGGCAAGTGTATTGGTACATGAATTTTCCAAGTTAATGGAGGGGTAGTTGAAGTCGCCCACTATGAGAGTGTTAAGTTGGACCCTAATATTATCCAGGATGCTTAGGAATGTGGAGTGTGAGTCTTGGGACATGGTTGGGAACCTATAACAGGCTATGACCTGAATCACTGTCTTACCCAATGTTGGCTGCACCTGAAGCATCTCTGATGCATTATGTTGTGCTACCAGTCTGGAGGTGTGCACATCCTTTATGGGTATGAAAACACCACTGCCTTTGGAGCTTCAATCCAAGTTCTGGGGCCAAAAGATGTTGGATGAATTATAGCCTGGTAGTGCAGGGGTGCTTTCTGCTGCCTTGAACCAGGTCTCTGTTACAGCCCAATGTTGATGTTCTCCATTTTAAGGATTGCTTCAAGCGAGTGCATTTTGAGATTTAGACTTCTAGCATTGAGCAGCATGACCCTCAGATTGCATTTGTTTTTAGCTGTTAATGTGGTAATTTGATCATTGGAACACCACCTAAAAAGGCACTATAGGGGTGGCAAGAGCTTTGACCAGTATCCAAAAGCCCAGGGGTGACAGAAGCAGGCCATCTCTGGCAAAGCATTGAGGTCTATCAGTCATGTCATCCCAGGCAGACAGATACTGGATCCCCTTAGAATGACACCAGAAACTTAGTCAATTGTTGAAATCAACCATTTTCTGCTTGTACTGTAGTCCAATGAGGTATGTCTCAGGTCATTCACAGCCACATGTAGAATGACAGAGTCATATTTGTACCTGTTGTTGAGGGGACCTGAGTGTGTGTGTTATGTGTTGATGGATTCTGACACCTGACAGGCAGCTGACTGTTACTTTCTCCCTATTCAACCTAGTGAGTGGGACATCAGTGTGTCTCACTATCGAGTCACCTGTGACTAGTGTGCTGTGCAAGCTGTTATGTGTCTTGTGACTAGTGTTGTGTTGTGCCTTGGAGGTCTCTGCTGTTTGGGTAGATTTTTATTGAGAGCCTCCATGAAGGTGGGTGTGTGGTTTGTGTTTTTATGTGAAGGCAGTGCTGGTGTGTGTTCTGCAGGGCTATGTGTTCCATGTGGTGTGGTGCAAGTGTTGACCTTCCCCTCTTGACCAGCTGTTCTGGTTTTGGCTGGAGACTGTGTGGCTTCCAATTTGGATATATAAGTGCATCTCTCACAAGTCTGAGTGTTGGCAGGTAAGATGAGAAGGTTGACAGTGTACATGAGGCAGTTTCTACATTGTGTCATGATGCCCAAGTTCACCAGGTTAATAGGAGAAAGCACAGGGAACTGACCTTTATACATGCCTGGAGGGGTGGGCATTAATAATAACTACTGGGAAGTTCAGGTTTAGGGATAGGGACTGGGTATGGGAATTAGAATTATGGAGCTTCAGTGAATTTTTTTCTGTTTCCAATCTTGGTATTCAATTTGTTGGGGTCAGTTTCTAGGTATTTCTGTCTAGGTTAGAGGACTATGATGCATTTATTTCTGCCCAAGAAGTCCTGTTGCCCCATCCATTCCTGTCAGTGAGAGTTGAATGCTTGTCTTTTGAAGTGACCTACCCACTCCCCAGATGGAGCACTCCCTCTACCTTGGCAGCTTGCAGAACTCTGCAATTGCTGCTCATTAACTCCTCAGTTTGTAAGTGCAAGTGTACAATGGCAGCAGTGATTCACTAAGTTCGTATTCTACAGGTGTATGGTGGCAGCCGAGGCTCAATAAGTTCATATTTTACAGGTGTACAATGGCAGCTGAGGCTCACTACATTCATATTCTACAGGTGCACAATAGCAGCAGATGCTAACTAAGTTCATGTTCTATATGTGCACAATGGCAGCAGAGGCTCACTAAGTTCATATTCTACAGGTGTAAAATAGCAGCTGAGGCTCACTAAGTTCGTATTCTACAGGTGTACAGTGGTAGCCGAATCTCACTAAGTTTGTATTCTACAGGTGTACAATGGCAGCTGAGGCTCACTAAGTTCATATTCTACAGGTGTACAATGGCAGCTGAGGCTCACTTATTTCATATTCTGCAGGTGTAGAATGGCAGCTGAGGCTCACTATGTTTGCATTCTACAGGTGTACAGTGGCAGCCGAGTCTCACTAAGTTTGTATTCTACAGGTGTACAATGGCAGCTGAGGTTCACTAAGTTCATATTCTACAGGTGTACAATGGCAGCCAAGGCTCACTAAGTTCATATTCTACAGGTGCACAATGGCAGCTGAAGCTCACTAAGTTCATATTCTACAGGTGTACAATGGCAGCCGAGGCTCACTAAGTTCATATTCTACAGGTGTAGAATAGCAGCTGAGGCTCACTAAGTTTGTATTCTACAGGTGTACAGTGGCAGCCGAGTCTCACTAAGTTTGTATTCTACAGGTGTACAATGGCAGCTGAGGCTCACTAAGTTCATATTCTACAGGTGTACAATGGCAGCTGAGGCTCACTTATTTCATATTCTGCAGGTGTAGAATGGCAGCTGAGGCTCACTAAGTTTGCATTCTACAGGTGTACAGTGGCAGCCGAGTCTCACTAAGTTTGTATTCTACAGGTATACAATGGCAGCTGAGGCTCACTAAGTTCATATTCTACAGGTGTACAATGGCAGCCAAGGCTCACTAAGTTCATATTCTACAGGTGCACAATGGCAGCTGAAGCTCACTAAGTTCATATTCTACAGGTGTACAATGGCAGCCAAGGCTCACTAAGTTCATATTCTACAGGTGTACAATGACAGCCAAGGCTCACTAAGTTCATATTCCACAGATGTACAATGGCAGCAGAGAATCACCAAGTTCCTATTGTGCAGGTGTACAATGGCAGCAGAGGGTGACTAACTTCATGTTGTACAGGTGTACAATGGCAGCAGACGCTTAGTTCATTTTCTAGAGATGAAACATCTAGTGCTCCTGCTGTCACACAAGTGGTGGGCTTTATACCCCTCCCCCTAGGATGACAGCAGCAGCTGCTCATTTCCATTCTCCCCACGCAACACCTACAGGTATCCAGACACTAAAATAACTCATCACCTATGGTAGAGCCATAGCTTTTTCAGACAACTGAGCTGGTTGGAGTGAATGGGAGGTTTAGCTGCTGGGTTGTTGAGCAGCGTTAGATATTAAGATTAGATATAGGCTGGGAATTTTATGCTTGGGGTATGATTATGTGGGACTATGTATATGTGCACTTACTGGAAAGACAGATATTTACAATTTTTTTGTAGACTATGTATAAGTGCACTTACTGGAAAGCCAGATATTTGCAATTTTTTTGTAGACTGGCTGAACTAGTATGATGTTGGACATTTACCATTTCAAGAAAGTGGAAGCAAGCAGGCCACCCAAGTGCTAATTACATTCATGCAGCTATAGAAGACCTAATTTTAGAAATAAATGACAAAAATAATACTATTTATGCTGCAGAAAATAGAATGAACCCTACAGATGCTGCCAGCACAGACTTACAAATACCTGAACTGCAGAGATAGATAGAGAGAGAGAGAGAGAGAGAGAGAGAGATAGAGAGAGAGAGAGAAACAGACAGAAACCTCAAGTAAAAGACATAGTGCAAAATTCTGTCAAGTGTACACTGGCAGCCAGCTTTTAATCTATTAAGTTTGTTCAATCTTTTTTTTTTTTTTTTTTTTTTTTTCCACTCAACAAAAAAGTTTATTCCAAAGCACAAACAAACACAGGCACATGAAGAACACAAAGCACATAAACGTAAAATCAGTTCCCCTTACAAAACTTCATCAGATAGGCATATACTGTCCAGGTGGTCATGTTAAATACCTTTTCAAATTAAAATTGACCAATGAAAAACATTCATCTATTAACTCTATTAATGTGCATTTAGACAGTTTAATAGTTCACTTTTGGGCACTTCTACCACTTCTTTTTGTTGAATAGGACATGTATTATAGGTTCCCCAAAGTGCTCTTACATTTGTATGTGCACATTCTTGTGGAATGTACCTTTGCATTTAAGCTACAAGTTATGCCTGACTATTCAGCAATGTTCTGGCTCTCTGTTATGATTTCTTTAATGATACAATGTGATATTAAATGCAAATGCAAATGTATACTAGCAGAGGGAACTTGCTTGTAAAATAACATGACATCTTTCTTTTTTTTTTTTCAAAATTAAAAATTTGATTGGTGAAGCCACTTTTTTTTTTTTCAAAACAGGTTTATTGTTTTAACATTTAAGAGAAATATCATAACAATTTTATACAAGTAATTAAAAATAGGTATTATTATAATATTCAACAAAACAACTAAAGTATTTACAAAGACATCCACTACAATCAGATCAATTAATTAAACTAAAATACCATGCTATTGAAATTAAAATTTTTTTAACAAATTTTGTAAATTATCCCATACAATAAAATAAGATGTTTTTCTATTTGTTCTAGTCCTAATTGTGTTTATTTCCATATGGCACACTATATTCATAACATTTTTAAATTCATTGAACGAAGGAGGTGTATCTGAAATCCAATTTCTAGTTATTATTTTCCTAGCCACTGCTAGAATAGACCATAACAAGGGAAGCTAAACCTTTTTAACACTTTGAGGTACAGGTGTGTTGAATAATATAAGAGATTTAGAAATAATGAAATTATCTGTAAAAAGAGCCTGCAAAAATTCATTAATTGACTTCCAGTATTCTTTCAATTTTATACAGTCATAAAACATATGAGCCCAGTCAGCATTAATTTCTATATTACATCTCTTACATAGATTATCTTTATTATTTATTTTATTCATCATCAAAGGTGTATAAAAAGATCTATGTAAAAATTTCCATGTATAAAGTCCCCAGACAATGGAAGACGTAGTTCTATAAGCAGATTCCAATATATATATTGTTTATCTTGTTGATTTGGTGGGTCCCCATTAATAGAAGTGAAATAATTCCAGTATGAATCTACACTGTAAAAAATTTCTTGTCTGATAACTTTATGTATGTATGAAAGATTACCTTTATCAGAAACTTTATGTTGTAAATTTAATATCAAGTAATCAATCAGTGTTGGCATAGATTCTTTAACAGTTATAGACATTAAATCTATTTTATTAATGAGATGTTGTCTAAAGGTCTGAACCTCTAACCAGCAAGTTTCTCTTAGATCAAATTCTTGTTTTAAGAAATCTAGATTTTTAACTTTATTATCAGATATCAACTGATACCAGTACTTTAGATCATTATCTATAGCTAAATGAGTTCCTTCAGAAGTAGATGACAAAAGCATACCCTGAGTATACATTATAGGAAATACAATAAAATTCCATTCCCTATACTTAGGGTGCATGAATATAAAGTTACGATAACTAATAATAATATTTAATGGGTAACAAACCATATGTTTAGGTGTAATTGGTGAAGTACAAAATTCCTTTAGTAACCATAACATGGAGTTATTTACAATCATATTTTTATGTGTTAAGGAGATTTTCATGAAGTGCATACTAATTAGCTCCCAATAATCTTTCCATTTTGTGACATATGACTGATCTATTAATAAAGTAATAACTTTTACAATAGAAGAGATAGTATATAAATTAAAGTCTGGAAAAGAAATACCCCTTGAGAGCAGCTATTAGTATGTTTCTTTAATGCAATCCTAGGTCTATTAGGTGCCCATAAGAAATTTAACATTAGTGTGTTCAGTTTCTTGATAATTATTTTGTAGGTGGAAGTATTATTGATTGTATTAAGTATAAAATCTTGGGGAATATTATCATTTTAATAATTGTAAGTCTCTCCTCCATAGTAAAAACATATTATTCCAGGTATTAAAAAGATTTTGTATATTAAGAAAACAGGTATTATAATTATTATATATAATAGATTTAATATCTTTAGATAGTATTATACCTAAATAAGTTATCTGACCTGAATTGGGTACATATTTAGTAAAATCACTAATGAGAATATTTTTTCGTGTATATATAGGTAGTATTTTAGTTTTTTCTTCATTGAATATTAGACCAGAAATACTTTTAAAATTCATCATGTTATCAAATAGAGACTGTATATGTAATTAGAACATCATCTGCAAAAAGTTGAATTTTGGATGTTGTATTTTCATCTATTTCAAAACCCTCTATGTCAGTACTGTTTCTGATCAAATTAGCCCAAGGCTCCATTACTAAAGTGAATAATAGTGGAGAAAGTGGACATCCTTGTTTTGTACCTTTAAGAATGGGTATTTTTTGTGAAACATATGTTCCTACCTTAATATAAGCCAACGTTCCTTTGTATAAATGTTCAATTAGATTTACAAATATATCTGAGAAGTTTGTGCACTTCATTAAGGTAAACAGATAGTCCCAACTTACTG
>NC_056743.1:1699341933-1699351933 GCF_019279795.1 Protopterus annectens | reverse complement strand
CACCCTTTACCCACTACATAATCTAAATAGAATGTCATTGTTTAAACAAAGAAAAGAAATAAAAAAAAAAAGAAAAAAAAAATGTATCAAATTACTGACCTTATTTCTTCTTTTCAGAAAGAGAAACAAGTTGAATCACAACTTGACATTAAATCTCCAGATATTTTGACTAGTTATGAAACAAAACATTTCTTTGCACACAGAGAATAACTTTGATTAAATCTTTTTCAAAATATTTGTTGCTTCTTGGAAATGCAGGAACTATATTTAAAAAGATTAATAATAAAATAAAATGATGAGAGAAAAAAAAACATAGTACACATCATTTGTTTTTTAGTCTCTTCTTCTTCTCTGAAGTCTTCCACGAAGTTTCAGTTGCCAGTCTCTTTAACGAAGGACTAGCCCATTCCATTTCTTCTATTTTTTCCAAAATCTTATTTTTTTTGATAAACAGTAAACCAGAGTCTAAGTCATCGAAAATTTTAGGACCATCAGGAAGGAAGATTTTAAGCTTGGCAGGAAATAGAAGGTATGTTTTAAACTGTGCTTTTTTAAGCTCCCTTATTAGTGGCAGAAAAACTTTTCTTTTAGCTATTACCATGGAAGAATAGTCATTGTCAAAACGCACAGTTGTCTCATTAATCTTAACAGGAGCTTTAGCCCAAGCAGATTTAAGAACCATCTCTTTATCAAAAGATGATAGAAATCTAACTATAACTGATCTAGGATAGTTTTTGTTAAAGTTAGTATTAGCTATAGATCTATGTGCTCTTTCGATACCAAAAGAGAATGCTTCTGGTAAATCTAAAGTTTTAGGGAGCCATGTTGTTAAAAAGAAGTAATATTGTTGCCTTCAATATTTTCTGGCAGTCCAAAATCCTAATGTTATTGCGCCTAGATCTATTTTCCAGGTCATCCAGCTTTGTTTGTAAATGTGTATTTTGTTTCAGCAGAAACTCAATGTTGATTTCCTCTTCTTGTATTCTATTTTCCATGTCATTCACAGCTTCTTCTATGCCTGTCATCTGGATCTGCTGTTGTTGCAGGTCTATATGTAACAAGTCTATTTGTTTTGTAGTTTTTTCTATGAAGGTGTCTATTTTAGTATCCATTTTATCCATCTTAGCAGTAAGTTGCTGGATTATAATTATCAGAGACTGAAGTTATTTCTTGATGCTGGAGTCTTGAGAATTTGTCTTACTGGAACTCATTTCAGACTGATAAACTGCCAGGAAAATTTCCAAAGTGATTTCTGACAGGAATATTATTAAGATTTCCTTTCTTTTTTAGATATAGTTCAAGAACTATATAAAACAAACATATTTAGAAAGAAAATTACTTCCAAAATTTATTTTTTAAGTAATTAATTCCTGTCAGTGTAATGAAATTGGTGGAGCTGAAGAAATCTGCTGCTATCCTGTGTTCATCCTTGGCCACGCCCCCTGTTCAATCTTTTTGACTAACTGCCTGCCACATTCTAAAATTGTCTCAGAATTCACATGCAGATTGTCACAAATGTGTACTTTATGAGTTTCTGTTTTGTACACAGCTTTTCTGATTGCAAAATGTAAAAAATAAATGCAAAAAAGCAAATGCTACTGTACTTCAGAGACAAAGGCACACAATTCAAATGAGGTTCCCACTGTAATATGGTTCATTCACTGGAAGGCTCATTTGAATTCTGCACTATAATGTCACAGTCGTGCTACTGTACTTCAGATGCAAAGTTTTAACTGGAGGAGTGTATGCATGTTCAGAAATAAAGTAAGAATGAGAGAGACAGAGAGAATGAAGTCAGGATTAGAAGCTTCCTGTGTAACCTGTCACAAACAAAAGTTGTGATAATGTCCCATACTGCATAGCTATAAAGTTGTGGTTATGATACACATCTGTGAAAGCAGAAGAAAGTGGTTAAATACTTTACAAAATACTGCTGAAAACAATTACAGGATTGCTTCAGTTCAAGGCAGGTATTCCTTTATCATATTTCTGAGGTGTGGTGATGACCTCAGAACAGATTATATTACTTACGAGGAGAGTGGGGGTGCAGGTAACCCCCCCACCCCACACACATACTCACATAATATTTTTTATCCTTTTCTAAGGTATTGTTTCATTTCAAAGACATAGTGTTTTGGAAAAAATCTGTTTTTGAGTTGTACATCATTTTTACTCCAGTGACTTTACTGACTCATTTTATATAGCACACACTACAGAATTTTAAGATATATTAACAGGCAGTAATTACGCTGGTAGTAAGTCTTATCAGATGATATGAAGAACTTTTGGTGAAAAGTTGCCAGACTGTTTTGAGTACAGCTGAAAAGAAATTATATTTTGTTATTAAAACATTAAGGAAAAAAGTTTGTAATGAGCTGAAGCTGTGACAGACAATGTGCTAATCATGGCAATAGTGGAGCTACAGTAGAGATAGTTTTGTTAGTGGAGAGAGGGAACCAAGTGGAAATACGTTTGCTGGAGTTTGTGTAGAAGAAGCAGACATCCTGATTGACCATCTTCCCTAGGTCATCCCTATGACTGAGGATAGACCAACAATTTCAGGTACTTTGTGTTAATATGCACAAAAAATGTTTGATGCGTGCATTTTATCATTTGAGTAAAAGAGTTCCAAAGAGAGAACTTGGTACAGCGTGGTACTCTGATTTGCTAAATAGCTTTGGTGGTCAATGGATTAGAGTTGTTTGTAAAATAGATGAAAATCTAAAGGATGTGCATTTTTAGTTGTTGAAATGTGCTGTGCTTTAGAGTAAAAACAATGCACAAGTACAAATATAAGAAAGAATTAATAGACAGAAGAGTCACAAACCTTGTTATGTAGTACAAGGAAATATATTTCAGTAGCATTAACAGTAGCAGTTGGCACAGTTGCAACACCAACCTTCCCACTCCCCTTTGCAGCAGTAGTGAATTTCTGCCAAACAGTGGAAACAAGAATTTTCCAACATTAAATTTAGGAATGTGACAACAGATCTTTCATGAACAACTGAAATAACACAAGACCAGATTTCCACAGCAACACATTATTTCTTCTTGACCACAAACTACAGACAGTTATGTCCTTCTAGTCACGCAGACAATTTGATTTTACCATTTAAGGTGGAGGAAAGAAGGAGCTGGACCTAAGTGAAGGTGGGTTCGGTCAGGTCTGGCTTTGCCTTTCCCTTTCCTGACTGGATATTTGTTTGCTTGCATTTGTTAAGCGGGTAGGTAAGTTGGTCTGGTTATCCTTTTTAGCTACAACCTGACTGTTATAGGCATGGCTATTGTGGGTGAATCAGTTGGCAAAGCATCTTCCTTCATTTTTTAAAGCTAAGGGTTATCATGACTGACAGGGATATAGCACATAGAGGGGAAGCAGATGTCCAGCTGTTTTAGGCCATAGTATAATTCAGAGATGTACCATCTGCAACAGAAATCCAGACATATTTGTTGTGCGTTTCTGGGGGTGGATTTCATCATAGGATGAGTACCCTGTGCCCATGGTCTGTGCATTGGTAATGTATTCAAGACTGAAACCATTCAGGTATTACTGACATCCTTGTTTCCCAGCCAGAACACGATCATTACAAAATAAGTACTGCAGTCTTGAGTATTAGATTACCATTTGGGCACAAAACTCAATACTACTACACAACTGCCCAAAGGAGTGCTAAATTCTGTCTCACAAATATTTCTAACAACAGAATCTGTCAGCTATTAGTTTGTAAAACTAGAGTCCTAAGAAAAGTGATGGTTGCATCAGGTGGTGCAATGCCCACTGTAGTGATAAAAAAGTGGGAGAGCTTCAAGAAATGGGGTGGTGTCTTTGCATTCATTATATGCAGAAGATCTATGGTCAGTCACCGACAGGTCCTATATTTTCATTAACCATTTAAAAAAACAAGCAAACATAAAAACAAACAAAAAATGCTGTGTTAAGAATAGTAGAGTGCACTTGTAAGCGGCTTAGTTGTGTATCCCTGACTTGTTTTTTGTGCTGTAGGAGGTCCTTTACTGATGGGTATAAGTATGCAACTGCTAATCCTAATACAAATATATCTCAAAATCATTTAAGCAGGGAGTATAATTTCTTAGACTTCAAGGTCTATAACAGCCTATGATTTCTCAAACTCGATTCCCTCCTCAGGATGGAGAGGAATTTTAGACTGTAGGAGAAGCTTCTCAAGTCATTTTAGGAAAATATTTACTTTTTATACTGGCAGGCAGTGGTAGGTGAAACATCACATGGCTAATGACAGGTAATGCTTTTCTTTTTGGAAGCAGTTTTGTAGCTCAGTTTTCCAAGTTAAGTTGGGGATGCCTTCAAAAAGTTCAAAGGCTGCAGTATTTTGTAATTAATTCTCAGCTGCAGTTTGCTTTATGCAGGGATATCTTCAGCTGGTACTTTGTGTTTCTATGCTCAGTGCACTTTAAAACACCTTTCAGGTGAAGGAGTAAAAACAGAAAAGGTAACAAGTCAAGAAAGTTATAAATCAGTGTTACTAACAATTTGGTCAGTTAATGAATCATAAATCAGCTTTTTATTAAAAAGTAGCCACGACTAGATGGTTAAGCATCGTTATATGTATGCATTCATTAGTAATTTTTTAGCCATGCTTGCAGTAACTCAGGACTGTTTATTTTCTTTCTTTTCTTCTGCAAACTGCTAAATTGATACATATACTTTGGTGGCTCATATGCCATTGCCTTTAATTATTCCATATTTTATTCTTGCTATTCCAGTTGTGGAGACAGACTGAAGTAAAGAAAGAGAATATGGCTGTACTGTTAAGTTGTCCATTTTGCTGATCATGTATTTTTAGCCTGTGCATAATTTAATGTCGACACTGAGCAACTTTTTTAAGAAGATGCAGAGACAGTGAGGGTACTATTCTAGTACCAGACAAGACTTCTGAATTTTGCCAGTTATGTAATTAGTCATTCATTTAATTCATGTGCAATATTACAATTATTTAGCTAAAACATTATTGTATATAGTGAGCAGTTACATATGTATTAATGGTTTGTTGTATTATGTCTATGTGATATCTGCACATTTGAGTCTGGAGATACATAATTTCATTCAATTTTTGCACTTATGTGATTCTAAATGATAATAAAGTTTATGTTGACTTTGACAATCATTCACATTAGCATTCAGGCTCACCGACTGATTATGTTTCACTAAAACAAATGAGGATTTCATTTATTTATCTGATCTTACTTTTGATGAATATATTAGTCCCTTTAGGCCTCTTGTCTACTTTCAGGGGAGACATGAGGCAGTATTTATTTAGACAAGGGGACATTTGAAGAGGCCAGAGGAGAAGTTATTCCCTTACTCTTTTTGGTAAGTGGCTTGGGATCTTTACCATCCATTGTCATCTCAGGCATATGTGACTGTGGTTTAACTGGTCATCCAAGTGATGTCACCTTAGAATTGTAGCACCTTCACACACAAATCCGTTACCCACTGGCACATGAATCCAAGCACTTGGTTTGGGCAAAGAACTCATGATCTTCTGATTTTCCCAACTCAAAGACGAGTGTGCAAAATGCTAAACCATTGACCCTGGCTGGCTACCTAAGCAGTGATCATGTGGAACTGGATTCTACCAAACAGGACATTGAGTTGCAGATCTCTAGTAGCTTGAGAAGAACCACACATTATAACCTTGGGGAAGGTTGTGTGTATAGAAACTGGTACTTATTAACATTACTGGGCATCCAGAAGTCATAATGATGGTGTCAGACCAGATAAGAAAAAGCAGATTGTAGCTGGCAGCCTTCTTCTTGTAGTATCTCTCTTAAGGAGGTTTAGGGATGCCTTTTAAAATCCAAAAGAAGATCTTTTCAACACTCATTAATTAATGGAATGGGGACATTTAAGGACAGATGGTCAGATACAGTGCACAGGACTTTTAGGAGATGCCAGGACAGACTCTAATAACATTTACCCTGACTGCTATGTAGAGTTTTGTATTTTATCATTTTGTCTGTGTGTGTTTTTCTATGTGTAATCCAGTTTCTTCCCACCTGTGAAAACCATATTGCTTGACTGGATGTCTTAATTTATCCATAGGTGTGTGTGTGTGTGTGTGTGTGTGTGTGTGTGTGTGTGTGTGTGTGTGTGTGTGTGTGTGTGTGTGTGTGTGTGTGTGTGTGTGTGTGTGTGTGTGTGTGTGTGTGTGTGTGTGTGTGTGCGTGTGTGTGTGTGTGTGTGTGTGTGTGTGTATAATATTGCATTTAAGCATGAAATCCTGGTCATGGCTGAAAAGGGTCTAAGATCATTTTGCTTACCCGACTAACAAGAAAGCAGACAAATAAATAAAAAAGTGAAATCCTTTATTTTGTGTGTGTGTGTGTGTGTGTGTGTGTGTGTGTGTGTGTGTGTGTGTGTGTGTGTGTGTGTGTGTGTGTGCGCGCGTGTGTGTGTGTGTTAAAAGAATAATTTCCTGTATTGACATCTAATTCTCTGAAAAGGTATCTACCAAATATAAACTTTCTGTTCAAAATATGATGAAGTGATGCAAAAAAAAAATTGCTCTGGTAAATTGTAAAAATTTCCTTTGAGCAGAGGTGTTACTAGACGAGTGAAGAACAAAGAATTGCTCCAGCAAATACATTTTTGTGCATAGGCACTCTTGATACTGTGTAGTTTTGACTAACATCAAAGTACATTTTCCTTGCTTAATTTTTTTCACTGAACATATTGCAGAGTCCAAGTAATGGTAGTTTAAAGCACTAAATGAGATGTATAAACTGAAACTTAATTACTGAAACTGGCTCGCCTCCCGCTGTCAGACAAGGCCAACTCAAGTGCTATCAAATGCAAAAATTTTTGAATCAATGGGTCCTGACCATACATCTCAACCTCTTAGTTCAGGAAATCTGGAAAAAGTCTGCCAAAATGAGGGGGGGGGGGCAAAGGCCCAAAAATATGAACAGATTTTAAATATTGCCCATTATAAACTTAGAAATGTGCTAAAGTAGCATGGTTTGTGTTAACATACATTTTCTTAAGGATTTGAAGTCTGAAACTTAAATGTATGTCATTATTTGGTGACTTCTGTACTCAGATCATCCCAGTGATTTGCCAGAAAACCACAGATTTTATGAGGAAGAGTCCAAAAATATGAGGTGCAAATCTGGACAGTTGAGTGGTATGGTCCTGTCAATATCACTGGATGCATCTTAAATAGCATGAAGCACGATTTAACTACACCCCTAACAACACTGTTCAATTTCAGCCTCCATACAGGTTTCTATCAAGTGGATGGAGAGCAGCTACAGGCATTTCCCACATAAAGGAGGCATTTTCACAAACCCAAATGTCTGACCAGCCTAATATGTAAAGCTATAAAAGAACTTATCACAGATCTAGTCAGGACATAGCGAATCTCCAAATACTGGACATATCTTAGTTCGGATTCATCAATAGCTGGTAGTGTTTACTCAACTTGGTAGACTTTTTTGAAAAGATCACCAAAACAATGGATGAAGGCAAAATGGTAGAAAACACATACCTCAACCTAGCCAAAGCTTTTGTCACAATTCCCCACACAAGCATAGTAGAAAAGCTAAATAAACTAGGATTTAACCTCTGTGTCACCTTCTTGATTACCAACTGGCTGACAAATAGGATGCAGGCAATCAAAATATGGGGAGATACCTCCACAAAGAGACCAGTCACCAGTGGTTCTGTGCTGGGATCTCTCCTGTCTGGCATTAACTTTTCTGAAGTAAAAGCCAATACCAAAGAGCCAGATTCACAAAGTTTTCAAGCTAGGAGCAGTCATTGAATACCCAAATGACTTAGCCATCCTGCAGGAAGGTTTGACTGAAATAAATAATTGATGCCAAAATCATGGACTGAAATTAAATGCCAAAAAATGATTTAATGTATTGCTTGGGAAGTCATCTACCCCAGGGAACTACCACATTGAAAATTCACTCCCAAGAGATGACCCGTTTATTCGGGATTTGGGAACTTGTGTGGACAGTGACTAACTTTTGACCAACATGTATCCATTGTTGTAAGAAAGTCCTTCTGCATTGCACAGTTTATAAACAAAGGGATTGTGTCTAGATCTAAGGATGTCATTCTCCCCCTTTAGTCAGCCCTCATTAGACCAGTCAGTGACTATAATGCCCCCTTTGCTACATATTTGCCCAGACATATGCAACATCTGGAAAGCCCACAGAGACACCTTAATAAAAGAATACAAGGCCTAAACAACATGACCTACATGGATTGACTCAAAGCCCTGTCACTATACACCATATCCTACAGACTGCTAAGAGGTGACATGACTGACATACGAGGCATCCTCTGACCGATTACTGATGCAATTACTAGACATCAGCAAGTCAAATAGCATCAGAAATACTCAATCTAGGGATCTAAACCTTTTCTGCACCATCAACAGAACAGTTTGGAGGGACAGGTTTATCTCACAGAGGATACCGCTGCTCTGGAGCAGAGTCCCCATCCACTTAAAACAAAGTTCATCCCTGTCCATGTACAAGTGTAACTTAGATCTGTGGATGGAAAACCAAAACGTTACCCCAGGACTACCCCCTGCACTACTAATGGACAGAAGCAGCTCCTAAATGCTTTATCCCAGTAATGGGTCCCTTCAGATTATCTATGCTGTGATCCCAGTTATTCTCATTAGGGACTTTATATAATTTTTAACCATTAGATGGGTAAAGCCAATCTGTAACCAAATGGGATAGGTTATTTGGAGCCCAAAAAGGGAAACGGGTTAGGCTTAAAATGTCCCACAAGGGCAGCTATGAACCTATAACGTTATGCTGGCATGGGCAACTTCCATTCATATATATTTTTGTACATCAGCATACTCTTCCTCACTGTTTTCATTACACATAAATCTGTTGTATACCTGACTGTTTTTTTTTTCTAAAGTAAAATAATTTTTATTACATTCTGCATTTTTATCACTGTTTAAACCAGTACAGAAATCATTCTTGTACCTTGATTGCAAACATGGCTAAATCAAGTTTCATCAGGTCAGAGTCATATCTGAGCTCAGCTCTGTGACCTGATGTGTCAAACAATAAGAACTTAACATTATACTCCAATTCCACGAGTACCACGTGTGCAACTAATCGCCTGTGTTAAACCTGACATTGGAAACATTCCTAGACTTTTCTAAACTGGTCAACACAGCCACTTTACATAGGTTACTTTATCTATCTGTCTGTCTATCTTTTTATCTAACTAATATTTGCTGACTGAGTTAGTCCCACTAGGCGAGTGGACTTTTTTAAGGTGGTATTTTTACTGCTAGCAGAAATTTGGCTAGGGCATCAAAGAAGTTTCTTCTCTTTTTTTTGATAGGTGCCATGGGATCTTTTACAACTATCTGAGCTAACACCAACTCAAGCCAATGGGACTACAGTTTAACGTCTTATCCAAAGGAAGAGCCTGCAAAGTTATGTAACAATCTTGGATTGTTGCTGAATGTCAGTGTAAAGCAATGCAAGAGAAGGAATAAATCATCATTTAAAATATAAGCAGTCGTGCTCCGTGTCTTCTGTTTTTTTCTCAGCTCCTCTCATTATATATCAGTTTTTCTGTACAAAACTACATATTCATTAGTACATGAAGGAGTTAAAAACTTTTGCCAATTGTTCCGATATTTCTCCTTTTCAGTATACGGTGCACAGACTGTAACAAATCATGTATCCTCTCTAGTACAGCTAAAAGCAAGACTTTTGAGTTAAAGTGATACTGCCAAATATGCATAAGAAACTGTAGGTTGAAGTGCTTGAAAGCTGCTCTTATGACAGACCAAAGTAATGCATCAGACTTCTTAGAAAGTTGGCTATTCAAGACTATTTAGTGAAACGGATTATTCATTTTACCCATCCTGCTAGATACTTATTTTTACTTTCTAGCTGTCTTCTTTGTTTGTGTTGGGCCTTGCAGATGGAGAATGACATAATTTTTCTAATGATTACAGGAACTGCTTAG
>NC_056743.1:1699216933-1699336933 GCF_019279795.1 Protopterus annectens | reverse complement strand
ATGTTTTCCTCACATATGCAAGGGTATGAGTCTCACCTTTCGTCACTGTCTGGGTACTAAGTATGCAATAGGCTATGGACTGATTACCTAGTATTTACATATGAAGCTTGTACTTCTCCCCTTCCCAGGAAGCAATGACAGACACCCCTAAGATAAACTTTTTTACATCCCTGTTAACTGCAATGTTATCCTGATTTTATTTCTTTAAAGTTGAGTATTAGAAGAGAAGTCCAGTTTATATTTGCCATGGACTGAAGCTATAAAATAATATATATTTTCCTCCTCTGTCTCCTAAACAAATAAAGGTATTAAAGTCAATTGCAGCAGCAGGATAGAAATCATTACACACTGTTAGAAGAATATGTATTAATGTATATGTTTAGTGCTTATTAGAAGCTAAAAGGGTTAACACATTTCATTCTATTTTATGTACAGCTCAATTCTGTATGAGATTATAAGATGCTTTTTCAAACTGCAGTATGCTTTCTGAAATTGCAAGATGCTCTCTGACCTAATATTTGCTAGCACAGCAAAATTCATGTTTATGCCTTTTGGAAATGTCCTGAGAAGCAGGCGATTATCTACTAGGTCAGGAAAATGAATGAATAGTGAATGAATAGAACAATACTGATGTTCTTCATCTCACATTGCTGCAGTCATAACCTGTGGGTAGTCCGCTGTCCTCGGTCGGCCCGAATACCAAAGTGTTAGGCTGGCGTCGGTCATGGTCGCTCAGATCTGACGTCAGTACGCCGTGGTACTAAAGCGCATGACCGACGCCATATCCTCAGTCTTTCTTGCCGCATGGTCTGAAGCAGAAGCAGCGTTTGCAAGTCCGTTCGGCGTCCTGAAATTTTCGTATTCTGAGTTTCAGACCGAAGACCAAGTTGGGCTAAGTACCCCGTTGGGGAATATTTTTGTCTTTTCTTGCCTCAGTTAAATCCGGATGTCAGAAAAAGTAAATAATTGTATTTCTTGTGGGAAACAATTAGCCATAGTACCTTGAATGGTAACATTGCATAGTGAGAAGTTGTATCAGACCGGTGGTTATCAAAGCCACGTTGTTTTTCTTAGGAAGTGATTTGTAAACTTGATATGCCAGCAGAAAATAATGGACAAACCGCTGCTAAGAAATAATATTGAAAGAACTTGTGATTTATTACGTCAGCTTAGTAGGCAATACCTTGTAAGAAATGTATAAAAATAGTTTCACTTCCTGATTCTAGTTAGACAAACTCTGTATTAGCACGTTTTTGTCTCCTTGCTGCAAGATTAAAGTGCCTTAACCTGAACCTGCCATGTGTTGATCATTTTGAAGTTATTTTTCCTTAGGTCAGATGGGCCAGGTGGCATGAAACCATACAGGAAAGAAACCACATTGGTTCTTCTGCTTTGAAAGACCTCCGACTGAATTGTCGTTCAAAAGAGGTCAGCCACTTTTCTAATCTGCGACTGGAGGACGAGTCGGTAACGAACCAGAGATGGTCAATCACGGAGGCTCAGGTAAGGTGAGATTTACCTTTTTTCTGGTTTAGATCAGGGACGTGATTGAAAATATCTGTCAGGAGATTTGTTTTGTACAAGTCAGGGACAGAAAGATTGCAGTCTTGTCACAGATCAGGGAAACAGAATAGATAAGACAGTTATTCTAGATAAACTGTGAAACAGAAAATCGTAGTACCACGTGAAAATAAGAAGGGTTACATAACATTTTTTAACAATCAGAACAATATGGGTAATAAGTGCACAAAAAGTTCCCAAATCCCACCGCTAACCGAAGACGCAAAATATATGCAATCACAGCGTGCCGACAATATTAGATACTATACAAAATGGGTTAATAAATATGAATTTAATGGCAAATTAGAAAAATCCTCACTTATTAAACTTGTCAAACAGCTTAAAGCTGACGCGAAAGGTCAGGTAAAAAAGCAACGTCAATTGGGGGTTCCTCAAGCACACAGGTGGATTGAGGAAGCAAACCATAGGGAGCAAAAAAGTAATAATTCAAAAGCTATGTTTCTAGATAAAGAAGACAATAATTTGGTAATGGCATCAGCCCCTCCACCCCCTCCGCTTCCTGCACCGGAATATGAAGCGAGTGGACAAGCTGGTCCACCTCCGCTATACCCGGCTGTTACCGCAAAGCCAAGACCGTATGTTAGAGATCCCATCGAGACTAGGTCTCGAACACATAACTTAAGAGGAGATATTGAGTTATATGAAATAAACAAAAATTCACGAGCTATGAGTGAAGAAGAGATATGTCCACTCATAGAAGTACCAAATCCGCAGGCAGGACAGGCAGGACAGGACCCAACTCTCCTAGTATATAGACCGTGGACACCAGAAGACATTTGGAAAGCCACAGAGGGAATTCCCCATCCAAAAGTTAATTTTAGAAAATTCTTAGAAGATTTACAGGGCATGAGGTTAAGTTATCATTTGAATGGAGAAGAAGTAGAAAAAGTAGTTAGACAAATCGTAGGTCCGGATTGGTACATGATCAGTGGCAACTGGAATCCTCGTGAAGCAGAACACAAGCCACTCCCACATAGCAACGCAGAACTGGATAACAGAGTGAAAGGTCTAACAGACCGAATCTCTGAGAAGTGGAAATCTAGGGAAGACTGGACTTGCATTAATCAATACATCCAACAGGAAGGTGAAACCGTTGACAGATATTATGCTAGATTATTAGAGTATTTTAATAACCATTGTGGAATGCAGGTACCTGAAGATCAAACACATGATTCCCCATATGAGCAGCAATTAAAGAATGCATTTTTGAAAGGCAATATTTTGCCTATAAGCAGCTTTATTACAAAGCACATGGTAGACCATCGTACAACTAGATTATAGTCACTACTTGAATATGCTAGGCATGCTGAAAGGCATTTTAACAGTAAAAAGAAAAAGAAAGCCCAAGTATTTGCTGTAGAAGACGGAGCAGAAGTTTATGTAGTACAGTCCGGGAAAAAGGGCAAGAAAAATGCCCAGGGAAACAAGCAATCTGATAAACGATCAGAAGAGTTTGAAGAGAGAAAGAAAAGGGGTGAATGTTTTAAATGCGGAAAAAAGGAACATTTAGCAAGGGATTGCAAGCAAAACAAGAAGGTAGCCATGGAAGATAAGGAAGGTGAGGAATGACTATATGATAGTCAAGAATCACTAGAAGGGAATAACCAAGAAAAGACAAATGCAAATGTAATAGAGGGAGTAGAGAATGTGATAGAAGAAATAGAGGAAGTACAAGAAATCACCGATGGTGAAGAAAGTGAAATTTTGGACTTAGCATTATTGAGCCTGGAGCTCAATTTAGCAGACACAAAACCGGAAGTTACACTTTTGGTAGAGGGGAGAGAAATTAAATTCCTGTGTGACTCAGGGGCTTCACGAACCCTGATACATCCTTCCAAACTACCAGAAAATTCAGAATCACTTGATTACATATTATTGAAAGCAGCTAATGGACAGCTGTATCGGGAGCCACTCTCCCATAACATAGCAATAACTGACCCTGTTTCAGGGATGACCCAGAAAAGCAAAATCGTTGTTTCTGCAAAATGCCCAGTGAACCTTTTGGGTAGAGATCTTATGCAGATATTTGGCATAGCAGTAGTACCGACTATGCAGGGTATGGAAGCACAGCGACAAATGGATACTTTTGTGGTGCGACTGGAAGGTGAAACATTTTATTGGTACAGCCAGGACTTAGTTACAACTGGTCCAGGGGCAGTAACCGAAGAACTGATGAACGTAGCCATCAGTAAGTCTCCCTCCCTTGACACTGATAAACAGCATTTGTTGCACTGTACTCTGTATTATTGTAGCACACCAGTACCTGAAAAGGAATATGAGCAAGAACTGTTTAAAAACCATGCAAACAGATTAGTATTACGTAATCTATACTGGGACACAGAAGGGAACAGTGTAGTTAGCTGTTCATTGCCCCAGGAATTCTTTGCACTCTATAAATCTAATCGATTACCACATGTTAGTTTAACCAAAGACAAAAATGTGAAATGGGCAGATCTTGGAGAAAAAGTCACAAAGTGGGAGAAACAAACAAAGTTAGAATTGTCAGAACAGGGAAAACAGAAACAGAAGTTAAATTGGATAACGCAGACACACCCAGCTGTACACTTGCAGTGTAGCGAAGACAGCTGATTAGCACTCTTACTAGAAGAGGAAGAAAAAGCTTTACGTAGCATACCAGAAACTCTCTGGTCAACAGGGAAATCAGATGTAGGACTAATTCGTACTGCAGGACCAGTTACTATTACGCCAAAATCATCATTCAGACCTCAAAAGAGACAGTATCCCTTAAGGAAGGATGCAGAAATAGGAATCAAACCTATAATAGCAGCTTTACTTAAGGAAGGAGTACTGGTAGAATCTCCCGATTCACCATGTAACACACCCTTATTTCCTGTTAGGAAAGCAAACGGAGAATGGCATATGGTCCAAGACTTACAAGCTGTAAATGACGCAGTAATACCTAGAGCACCTACGGTGCCAGATCCACACACTATATTGAATGATTTGAAGCCTCAACAGAAGTATTTCTCTGTGGTAGATATTAGCAATGCGTTCTTTTCAATACCGATACACCCTGACAGCCAACATTGGTTTGCATTCGCATTTCAGGGGAAAAGGTATACATACGGATCACCTTTAAAATCTCGAAAGCTCAAAATCCTGAATCTCAAAATCCCGAACACAAAATCCTGAAAGCTCAAAATCCTGAAAACACAAAATCCTGAAACTCAAAATCCTGAAAACACAAAATAGACATACTGACGTCATTGTGGCTTTGCTATTGTTAGCCCTGTGGTGTTAGGTCATGCGTTGGGTTCAGGTAAGTGTCTTGATTGGTTGTATGTTAGCGTTAGAGGTGGTTTAAGTGAGTTAGGGTTAGGCAGGTTAGGCATGTATGCAATAGTGACAAAAATTAGGGTTGGGGCGGTTTAAGTGAGTTAGGGTTAGGGCGCGGGTCAGGTGAGTGTGTGATAGTGACGGACCTTAGGGTTAGGGTTAGGGTTAAGGTCAGTCTGTAGATATTAGTGTGTTTGTATTGGCATATTAGCATTATTTGTGTTTTCAGGATTTTGAGTTTCAGGATTTTGTGTTTTCAGGATTTTGAGCTTTCAGGATTTTGTGTTCGGGATTTTGAGATTCAGGATTTTGAGCTTTCGAGATTTTAAAGGTGATCCATACATACACGCGCCTACCACAGGGGTATTGTGAAAGCCCAACAATATTTGCACAAGAGATGGCAAGCAACTTGGCAGGATTTAGCCCACCAAGAGGCAGCCAAATTTTACTTGATGTAGACGACATCCTGCTGGCAGCCCCCATCCAGCAAGAATGTAGAGAAGATACCATAGCATTACTACAATTTTTAGCCACTCAAGGACATAAAGTAAACAAAAACAAATTGCAGCTTTGGAGAAAGCAGGTTAAATACCTGGGATATGTAATATCCAAAGAAGGCAGAACATTAGATGAAGATAGAAAAATAGCAATTTTACAAGCACCCAAACCGACTACCAAGAAGGAAATGATGTCCTTCCTGGGCACAACTAATTTCTGTCGGAGTTGGATTCCAAACTATGCCTTGGAGTCTGCTCCATTGACCAACTTGATATACAAGAAGCCTATGGCAGCAAAAGATTTATTACAATGGACACCAGAAGCAGAATCAGCTTTCTGCAAACTGAAACAACTGATAGCATCCTCATTAGTTTTAGGATTACCAAACTATCATAAACGTTTTTTCCAAACTGTAGATTGTAAACAAGGTTACATGACATCAGTATTAACACAGCAGCATGGGGATAAGCAACGCCCCATAGCTTATTATTCATCACAGCTGGACCCAGTGGCGCGATCCCTGCCCCACTGTGTACAAGCAGTAGTTGCAGCTGCAATGGCAGTACAGGCTTCGGCCTCAGTAGTGTTGTTTCACCCTCTCATATTGAGAGTGCCTCATGCAGTCGCAATTATTTTACTACAAGAAAAAGTAGCATATCTTTCTCCTGCTAGACATCTTTCCTGTATGACTATACTCTTGAGCCAACCTCATATGACAATTGAACGATGTACAACTTTAAACCCATCTACCTTGCTCTTGACCCCTGCAGATGGCACACCACACAGCTGCCTGCAGGAGATTGAGCAAAAGACACTGCCTAGAAAAGATCTAATGGATGCTCCCCTTGGATGATGCCGAGGTGACATATTACATGGACGGCTCATGCAGAAGGGGTCCTACAGGACAGAATCTAGTGGGGTATGCAGTAGTTTCTGATACTGAGATTTTAGAAGCGAAGTCTTTACCACACAATTTACCTGCACAAGCAGCAGAATTGATTGCTTTGACAAGGGCATGTACCTTGGCAAAGGGCAAATGTATGAACATTTTTACTAACAGCCAGTACGCTTTTTCTACTGTACATGTTTTTGCACAACAGTGGAAAAATAGAGGAATGATAACATCTACTGGTAAACCGATTAATCATGCGCAATTTATTTTAGATTTGTTAGAATCTATTCAGTTACCTCAGAAAGTAGCTATTTGTAAATGCGTAGCTCATACCAAGCAACAGGATAGGATTTTAAAAGGTAATGCGAGAGCTGATATAGCTGCAAAACAGGCAGCTTCAGCTTCAGAAGTATTTCTTTTGAGTGAGGAATTACAACCTTCTGAGATTTTAGATTTAGAAATGTTAAAAACAATGCAGACACTTACTACAAATGTAGAAAAACAGAAATGGATAAAACGAGGAGCAATTCTTGAGAAAGGGCTGTACATCTCCAAAGAAGGAAAACCAATTTTGCTGTCTAACCTGTTTAGATATACAGCTTTGTTGAGCCATGGGCAGTGCCATGTCTCAACAGGGGGGATGGTACAGTTAGTGAACCGAGTGTTCACTGCATATGGATTTACAAACTACACAAAAAATTTTTGTGCAGCATGCCATGTTTGTAACAAGCATCATGCACAAGGGGCATTGAAGCCTAAGCAAGGGAGTTTCTCAACACCACCGTACCCGTTCCATACTATCTGTATGGATTTCATAGAACTAAACAAATGTGAAAATAAGAAATATTGTCTTGTCATTATAGATCTGTTTTCCAAATGGGTGGAAGCTTTTCCGACCAAAAATCCAGATGCAGCTACTGTTGCAAAAGTCCTTGTTAAAGAAATTATTCCTAGATTTGGCATACCAGAAAAGATCTACAGTGACAATGGCACACACTTTGTAAATCAAACCATACAACAGTTGAGTCGATATTTCGGAATTTCCTTAAAGAACCATTGTGCATACCACCCCCAAGCTGCAGGATTAGTAGAGAGGCATAATGGGGTTTTGAAAAACAAACTTAGGAAATTGATTAGTGAGACACAGAAGAACTGGGTGCATTGCCTGCCTCTGGCACTGTTGAGCATGAGAACTGTTCCAAATGCAAAGGGGTTAACTCCTTTTGAAATACTGTTTGGGAGGGCATATTATATACCTCAGTGGAATCATCTCATGCCTGCAGACCAGGAGGCTGACAGTTCACTTGCAGAGTATATGAGATGACTTTTAAGTAATAAACAACTTTTGCAGTTAAATTCTGTTTCAGATAAAGAACAAACCAGACCATCGGAAGCAGCAGTAGTCCCAGGCATGTGGGTCTGGGTGAAAGTTATCAAGAGAAGGAACTGGACCACACCAAAGTGGGAAGGGCCATACCAAGTGCTACTGTCAACACCCACTGCAGTCAAGATCGCAGAGCGAGCATCCTGGATTCATCTGACACACTGTAAATTGGTTAAAAACTTTGAACTGGACACAGAACTTGTTACTGTTACACAAGAACAAAATGACCAGATATGGAGCAAATAGAAATGCTGAACAACCTCAGAAGTATTGCATGATCATTCTGTTGGTCATACTGATAACATTAATCTTTTTGTTTTGGCCTTTCCTTTTTCCAGCCACACGAGCTGAACTGAATAAACGTGAATCATTCATAGACTGGCATCCGAACTTTAACACTTACCAAGCAATTAAATATGTGTATGCTGAAACTTTTAATGTTTCGAATTGCTGGATCTGCACAGCTATACCGACAGCATACGGGGGATTATTAATGACTGCTGTCCCCCTAGGGGTCAATGAAACCTGGGAAAATTTGCTTTTTGATACTACAACTGTAAAATCACAAGACAAAATAGCATTGTACCTGCCTGTTACACAAAAGGGGAATTGTATGTTTTTACAAAAAATTATACTGTTCAGGTAGGTTGGAGTAATTGTAATGTGACTATTCCTTACAAGTGTTATACCAAAGCCAATAATGCAGGGTATATCTGTGATGCAAACTATGACTCATATCTTGAGTCGATTCATAAGACTATTGATGAGATACAACGTAATCCTGTTCTTTTAAAACAACTATCTATTATTGATAAGAAAATGTTTCATGCAGGGCAGGTGTATATTAATACTAAAGTAGAGAATTGTTATTTTGTTTGTGGGAAAAAGGCATACAAATGGTTACTTGAGAACTGGTCCGGCAGTTGTTTTTTGGGTTACCTGGTTCCGGCCATACGACATACTGCAGTTTTGCCTCAGGGAAGAATTCGAAATGTCAGAGAGGTCACCAAAAAAAACGGAAATCCAATCAGAAGGCATGAAAATCCAGTGGGATGAATCAAAGCAAGCTGGAGAAACCATAATTCCGTGAAAAACAAAGACAAACTGACACACATGGACTTGAGTGACACTATTATATCGTGGGCAGGTATAGCCCCTGCATATGGTGCAGTGAAATCGATTTGGGAGCTGAGAAAACTGTCCAAACTTCTTGAAGTAATGAGTAATGCAACTTTTTCTGCTCTCGAGTTAATGACTGATGAACTGAATGCTATGAGAACTGTGGTGCTTCAAAACCGCATGGCTCTTGAATTCACCCTAGCGGCGAAAGTTGGTACGTGCACTTTAAAAGAAGAGGAGTGCTGTTCATATATTCCTGACAACCAGCATGAGATAAACAATCATCTTGAGGTGATTCAGCAAGTGTCGACCATGACCAAACCAGGCCCAAACCCACTGACAGACTTTTTCCAGAATTTGTTTGGGGGGGTGGGGTAGCATCCTAATGAACGTCCTGATTGCCATTTGTGTGGGATTACTCCTATTAAGAGTGTGTGTTTGTTGTGGTATTCCCTGCATGAAACGATTGATCAAAGATTTTATAGACATGTCAGTTTCTGAGACTTTATATCAAAGTACTGAAATTGAAGAACTGCTGAAAAATGAAACACTTTCATAAGTTTAAACTGAATGACTCTCTTAACTGCAAATTATGAGTAGAAAGAGGTTAGGAGAAGAAGCAATTGTTTATGCTTTTGAAAATAGAATAAAAAGTATTAACAGGGGGGAAATGTTAGAAGAATATGTATTAATGTATATGTTTAGTGCTTATTAGAAGCTAAAAGGGTTAACACATTTCATTCTATTTTATGTACAGCTCAATTCTGTATGAGATTATAAGATGCTTTTTCAAACTGCAGTATGCTTTCTGAAATTGCAAGATGCTCTCTGACCTAGTATTTGCTAGCACAGCAAAATTAATGTTTATGCCTTTTGGAAATGTACTGAGAAGCAGGTGATTATCTGCTAGGTCAGGAAAATGAATGAATAGTGAATGAATAGAACAATACTGTTTTCTATGATGTGATTGAATATGAACAATCAGCCCTGTTCGTGTTATGAGAACATGCACAGCTGCGGAAAAGAAGAGATACATCAAACAAAGACTGCTTGAAGAAATGAACTGTAATCTGTACTTGCTTTGTGCTCAAATTAGCCATAGTACCTTGAATGGTAACATTGCATAGTGAGAAGTTGTATCAGACCGGTGGTCATCAAAGCCACGTTGTTTTTCTTAGGAAGTTTTTTTGTAAACTTGATATGCTTGCAGAAAATCATGGACAAACAGCTGCTTTGAAATAATATTGAAAGAAGTTGTGATTTATTACGTCAGCTTAGTAGGCAATACCTTATAAGAAATGTATAAAAATAGTTTCATTTCCTGATTCTAGTTAGACAAACTTTGTATTAGCACGTTTTTATCTCCTTGCTGCAAGATTAACGTGCCTTCACCTGAACCTGCCATGTGTTGATCATTTTTAAGTTATTTTTCCTTTGACACACACAACATTGGTTCATTTTTTATCCCGTTAAATTCTCTGCCAGTGAGTGGCAAAACAAACATATGAATTACAACATGTACATTTGTGTCCCTGTCTTATTGTCCCTCAGTAGTTACAAGATTTCCAAGAATTATGATTCGGCATCATTAACATTTTGGAAGTAGCAAGAAATCCTTCCATTAGAAAAATACTTGTGGTAACAATGGAAGTGTTTCTCTCAGCGATCCTTTGAGTCTAATCATTTACTTTTTAATATTAGTTTACAAAGTCTTGGTTTACTTCAAACATCTGTTTTATACAACTCTAGTATGTACATCCATCAGAGTGCATATAACAGCTATATCAAGCTACAGTTTAAGCTGAAATAGGTTGATTTTGGTAACAGTAATCAGTTTTATTTATTAATCAGTTATTTATTATTTTTCCTGACATATTTTTCATATAACGCTTCCACAGAGAGATCTCATTTTCCTTCTTGATTCCATGAACTGTGTTTTAGGGATGTAAAATGCACGGTTTCTTCTTTTGATCCAGTGCAGCTTTTTGAAACATACACAGGAGACACAGACAGCACCCTTTAGTCACTATAATATCAAGAACCAAGAAAATCAGCCAGGTGTACTTCAAAACGATAATCTCATCCTCCTCCTGTGACCCTGTTATTGATTTTCACAAAGCCGACGTGATATGTAGGACAAATCTTAAGCGTTATTCCAAAGCTGGCGTCTGTACCTAATTTATGCCAGTAACAATTCTGTTTTAAAAACAGAAAATGAAAAGTTAAGGCTGTTTCATTATTCTGCCTTTTCTAGAGAAGTCTTTTTATTTGCTTGATCTAAGGCATTTTGTTAGAAACCTCCTAACTCTTATGTCCTTTGAAGATGAGTGAAGGAGTCTGGTATGTCAAAACTGACACAGACTGAATAATAAAATACATCTTTTTGTGTTATCAGGAGTATGGAATGTCCTTAATATGAGTAGTCAGCATGTATACCATCAGGGGTCTGGCAATCACTACTCTCTTTTTATGTAAATCACCATTACAAAATAGTTGCTGTGTTTTAACATTTGCAACCTCTATACTTTTACCAAACTAGATATGCTTTCAATGTGACAACTTCCTTTGTCAGAACTGTGTTGCAGGATGTTTTGGTCTACAAATATCTTATTCTGACATCAAACCTGAGTTGGCCTGTTGTTCTGTCACCCAGTGGATTACATTTCCTTTGCCAAACAACTTAACTCTTAACACAAATGTTAATGACAGCATTTTAGCCATCATTTGTACTGACTACTATTGAAAGTGTTAAGTCTGTGAACATGTTTTACAAGCTTGCATTCCCTCAAACAGTATGTAACTTAGACGTGATGGTGTATAATAAAGAAAAATGAGAAGGGGAAAGCCCCTCCAAGTGTCCTCTTTTATATATAACTAATGTCCTTTTAGGACTTTTGTTTGAAGCAAGTATATAAGTTTGCATTTGTGCTTTTATGTGTGATCATTTCCATGACTCCTTTTATTGGCTATAATGCAGAGAAGTTATTAAGGGTGCTAAGGATGAACATTTCAGTCTAATATTTAGGATACATTTTGTTGTAAATTGTCATATTCTACAGTAATGAGATGGTGAATAAATGACCTAATGACCTACACAAAATGGACATAACATTTGATGTGCCAGTGCAGTAGAAAGTCTATCAAAAGGCAGGGAGCATCAGACAGAACAAAGAAAACAGGGTAGAGTAACTGAGAGAGAGGGGGAGAGAGATAGGTGCAGGGAATCACAGTTAGGGCATGTAAAGGAAAACATGTGGGAGGCAGGGCATGCGAAAGAAAAAATGTGGGAAAACTATTATGTTTTCTTGAAAGACTACTAATTGCTGTCAGGAGAATATTTGAGAACTGGATTTAATCAGAATTTCTACACATAGTAATGAAAGTGGTGCTATTAACTTTTTTTTTTGGGGGGGTGGCAAAAATTCAGGTAATGAAAAGAAAGAAAGAAGGGCAAAGACACATGTCCAGTTTTCTAGAAAGTACATAAAATGTGGACAGGAAGAGAAAAAAAAACAGCAGTTGATGACCTGATACCTTAGTAATAAGAAATACCTGCATTAAATATTCCAAATATACTGTTAATGGAGCATTTTATTTTGCATGAATTCCACAGCAAATCATTCTTCTGTGAATAAAAATGTTTATTGGAGGACATCAGATGCTGTCTTCTGTGTTACCTGTTAGGACTATATTCAATTGCTTATTGATCATTTCTCAGCTTGATTTAGGACAACACTAGCATGTGTACACAGTACAGCTTTTGTACATCTTCTGGTATCTCATAGGTAGAGTCACAATTTACGCTAAGGTCATCTCAGGAAACATGTTGCCGGAGATTCCCCTTTGCATAAATTAATCTGTAATTCAGCAAATCAGTAAATTTGTCTGACTTCTCTAAGAGAATCCTCTCTACGGGCATAATGAACTGATTTGCCCTAATACAAGCACATTAAGGGATGTATAAAAAGAATCAGTCCAGTGCAGACTTATAATGGATGAAACTGAAATCTTGGTGATTTGTGTTGAAGAGCTCCTGTCCTCAGTTATTGAAGAGAGAGGGGGAACAGGAAGGAGAAGAGATTGAAAATGGCATTGCTGGACATCTTTGTCAATATTTCTGCCTGAGTTATGATGCATGCACAAGGGTGAGCATAAACCTGACAGCATATGTGATATTTGAGAAGCTGTCAGGCAGTTAGATACAATCAAAGAGGCCACACTCAGATTAATGAACTCGGCTGTTTTCATGAAATTAAAAGAAACACACAGCTACATTTTTGAAATTCACAATATTATTTCATTATTTGTTTTAAAAAAATAAACATTACATTAAGAGCTGTGGGATTTAATTTCTTCAGCATTTCATTTGATATATTATCTTTTATACATACGTGTATGTGTGTGTGTGTGTGTGTGTGTGTCTCTGTTGGTTTGTGTGTGCCTATTACTTCTAACTAGTCCCAGCGGAGTGGAGGTTTTGCATTTGGCTATACCATGGCTGACCCAGTTTCTAACAGCAGCTTGAGAACAGTTTAGAATCTAATCAATGCATCTCTGCTCACGCACTCTGAAAGAAGATGTAATGTGAGGGCTTCTTATGTTCCATTATGTAGAGCACTAATTAACAGGGTCATCAGGCAGCAGGTAACATATCATGTAGTGTGTCTCCAGCTTCTGAAGGGTCATTGCATGTTGTTGTATTCTAGTACAGTACTGGCAAGGAAGAATATGTAGCATCAAAAATAACCCCTCCTACTGCTGTGGAGCCGTGACTGGTGACCTCCATTTCTTTTACTAGTACTCATTGACAAATAGTGAAATGTAGAAAATCACTACAGGATAATGGACAGGAAGAAGAATGCTGGGTAGGTTTGCTAAAAATGCTTTGGGATGAGGGAAAGCTAAATGTAGCAGGAAAATTTACGCACACGCATATACGTTAATGCACATGCGTGCGTGCACGCATGTCTGTGTGTGTGTGTGTCTGTAAGTTTATATCTGTAATGTCCACTATGCTTAAATACAACATAATACACATCAACAGTATGCCATGAAAAATAAACTGTTTGTAACAAAAACACTGTTACATATTAAAACAAAATAATTAAAATTAAGTATTTTACAGAGGGGAAGTCTCAGCACCTCCTACACTCTCCTTACTTAGCATAACTCTTACTTAGAGAAAAAGTAAAACTCACTTAAAAATGCCCCCCACAACTCTTTGTCCAAGTTTCAGCAAAAATATGGATACAGCAGCAATAATATCTACTTGATAAAAAAAACAACTTTATAGTAACACTCCCTCAGGAAATATACCTTGAGCAAACATAATTAGTTAGTCATTCATTCTTAGACTACCAATTTAATCTGATTCTGGATTTTGGGGCAGCTTGGCTCTGTTCCCAGTCACTGGGTATAGGACAGAGGAACTAATCCTTTTACAACATACACACACACACACACACACACACACACACACACACACACACACACACACACACACACACACACACACACCCACACAGCATACAGATGAAGAGGTATTTCTGGATTAACACCAATTCATGTGTATTTTGGGATGTAGTAGGATGCCAGACTACCAAACAAAACCAGCATACAGATGAAGAGGTACTTCTGGATTAACACCAATTCATGTATATTTTGGGATGTAGTAAGATGCCAGACTACCAAACAAAACCCCACATGTGCATATAGAGAATGTGCAGATTCTGCAGAGAACTTAACTCAGCTGAAAAGTGAGCTATAGAACTAAGCAATGAGAGACAGCAGTGCTAATTGTTGCACCATTATTTTGCCTCTGAGTAAACGTATGACAAAACATGTTTCACTGTCCTACTGATCACGCTAATGAGGGTCACCCATATATACTTATGCATATACATGTATAATATGTACATTTATTTCGTTATTCATCTATGCTTAATATATATATATATATATATATATATATATATATATATATATATATATGAATAAGTTCTAAACCTAGCAACCTGGTATAAACAGTAGAAAGATAACATTAACACCTATAACAATCATAACATTAACACCTATAACAGTCCTATTAAACAAACTTATTAACAGCAGAGTTTGCGTGTATGCAGTCTGTAGACATAGTCGTTATTTAATCAAAAGCAGGATTAGAGAGAGAAACATCCAGTGGTGGAAACACTAAGAGGATCAGCTTACAAAAATAAAGGGCCAGATTCAACAAAGCCTACACTAAGTGTACACTAAGTGTACACTGTTCTGAGTGGACAGACAACACAGACATAACTCACACCTTCTTTCTCCTAATTTTAGATTTCCTGCTGATATTCTTGCAGCTTTAAATTTTGATAGGAGTTCATAAAGGTCACCACAAAGTGTAGACTACATGTACACTCAATGTAATCTTTCTGAGTGACTAGAAAGCACAAATATATGATACGAATTTTATTGAATACATGTACACTTATTGTACACTTAGTGTAGGCTTTATTGAATCTGACCCAAAGAGTTATATATCATAGATAAAGTAGGATATACATCAGAAAAAGATATTTATTCCTGTTGCATGCTCGTTTTCTTCATCTGCTGATGCCCTAACTGTTTGTGAGCAAGAACACTGGATGAAGGGACAATTATGCAGTGTTCATTGAAGTTTATTGCTCTTAAAAACAACTTAATGTATTTACCTTATATTATTTTTTTCTTCCTAAAGTGTTATTGGGAAAGTAGTAAGAGGCAGAAAAAAAAAATGATTACAGTTTGACTGACATACCTGGAGCTAGGAGCTGGACATTTGAAGGTGTAGTTCTAGGTTGTTAGAAATTGCAGCGTTACAATAATATTTTTTTGTATTGCTGTCTCGTATTCTCATATTAGCTAACAGCAATAAGGTGAAACAGAGTATAAATTAGGCTTACAGCCATAATAGAGCTATGTGCCACTTGGGGGTTTGTGAGACTGATAGCATACTCAAAGGTATGATAATGGGGGGCGGGGTTAAACACATTTCCCTCAATGCAAAAGTGTATTTCATTTCTCTCCCAATAATGAAAAATTAAAATTCTAACTCACAGAGTTGTATTCCTGCATGCTGCCTTGGAAATGTGACAAGTAAATAATACAAATGCAGGTGGTAATAGAGGACTAACTCAATAAATTATAAATTGTTAAAAAGAGAGTAATACACAGATGTAGATACACATAGTGCTTCTTTCCCACATAATTATGTTAACTCATTCAGCCTCAACAATGCACCAGCATCTTCCTAGACGTCGACAAAAATAACAAGAAAGAATGTAGAAGATTAAATGGCAGCAGCTGAAGTGCATGACTCTGTACTTGCTGCTGATTGGTCAGCAAAAATCAAAAGGGGAGTACTTGTAGATATGAACCAAGATTAAAGCAGCATGCTTCATTACATTGCATTTAGAAACACAAGTTCTGATTTGCTGCACCTGAGAGTAAATTCTTTTTACAGACCAGAACTGCAGTACAAATCTGGCAGCATATCTGACATTTGAAATGACTGTTAACTAATTTTTTTCTGTACGTCTGTAAGTGGCAGTGGTTGAGAAACATGGAAGAAGGGACCTGTGTACTTGAACTGTGAAGCGGTAGTTGGCACACACACACACACACACACACACACACACACACACACACACACACACACACACACACACATGCCCACAAGTCCCCTCTGCTTGGTGAAGAAAGAGACTCATCTTTCTGCCTTGAACACCAAAAATGATTAAAAATCAGGTTGCCAAACTAGCTAGGAGACGTTAACATCTGTTATATGATTGATACATTTCTTAGAGATTCTGAGCTCACTTGATATTTTTACCTTTAATAATCAGGCACTGCTGAGACAATTAAGGCTTAAAGCACTGATGTTTACAAGCTAAACCGGTTATTGCTCATATCAGGTAATTTTATTGCAGGTGTATTTTCTGCAAAGTTGTTGTAGAACACAGCTACTACATTGTGTGTGTGTGTGTGTGTGTGTGTGTGTGTGTGTGTGTGTGTGTGTGTGTGTGTGTGTGTATGTGTGTGTGTGTGTGTGTGTGTGTGTGTGTGCATGTGTGTGTGTGTGTGTGTGTGTGTGTGTGTGTGTGTGTGTGTGTGTGTGTGTGTGTGTGTGTGTCTGTGTGTCTGTGTGTGTGTGTGTGTGTGTGCGCACGTGTGTATGTGTGCATGTGTGTGTGTGTGTGTGTGTGCATGCGCGCATGTGTGTGTGTGTGTGTGTGTGTGTGTGTGTGTGTGTGTGTGTGTGTGTGTGTGTGTGTGTGTGTGTGTCTGTGTGTGTGTGTGTGTGTGTGTGTGTGTGTGTGTGTGTGTGTGTGTGTGTGTGTGTGTGTGTGTGTGTGTGTGTGTGTGTGTGTGTGTGTGTGTGTGTGTGTGTGTGATGTTTTTACAGATTTACTTGGCATTGGTAGTAGATATAACAGATTTTTATCTAGTACATGGAGCAGGCTGATTATGTTATGGATTCAGAAAAAACTGTCAAGTACCTTTCTAATTTAAACTTGTTAAACACCTTTGAATGCTGCTAAATTTTGCCTTGTGCTACAGCACTAAAAACAGCTAACAGAGTAGCATCGAAAGCACTTTCATAGCTTTGAAATGCAATCACACAGAAAAAAAGTGTGGCAAAATGAAGTGCCTAACAGCTTGTAAAACTGTTTATTTACAAGCGGGACACTGCTTTTACCTGCTGTCTGCGTGGCAGCACTCAGTGTTTCGCATGTTTCAATGGGAGTACAGAAAACACCAGATCCCCTCATTATCCTAATATGGTATAACCCCTAGTTAGCCTCATGCCTAATAAATTTGATTTCTTTATGAATCAGTAAGACACAACGCAGATTATAGTGCAGCAGTATAAAGCAGTTACGTATGTTATAGTATGTCTTTCCAAGGAGCTGCTTCTAGCTCTTTCTGTACCTAAATGCCTTCTCTCTGCACTGTCCTTGTCTATCTTGGGTATGAGTATGTTGCCATCTTGTACATAGGCTGTCACATGACTCTCAGAATAAATCCCGTCAGTCTTGGCAGCATGTTATTCAGTCCATATGATGCTCATATTTATCTGTTTATGAATACTTGGGGAGAAACTCCAAATCTGGTAAACTCTTTAAGTGTATGAAATGTTCTGTTGGAATATCTTTGATGAAAGTTAGAAGTATGAGTAGCTATGAGTAGCAGCATTTATTTAGTGACTGCAGTATTTCTTTCTTATTGTACCATAGAAATCAGATATTTTGGTGGAACTGAGCAACATTTATAGGCAGTTGAAAGGTACACTGAGTTACTCAATGTGTCGATGTTGTGGGAATACACTTTCTGTATTTTGCATCCTTAGCAAGTACTGCCACAGCTCAGTGACAAGTGCGACCTCCATGGTTTTAAATACTGTATCCTGCTTTATGTCACAGCTTCGTCCTAATAGCTTTAGGATGGTACTTCATCCTAGCTGCAAGGTACAATCGAAGTATTGCAGTTAGGATCTCTTACCACCACTATCAATCATCTAAACATAATGCTTTTCAATGTACAATAGTACTATCTTGATAACAATCTTTTTTTTTATGAAACAGATCAGTATTAAATGCCATTCTCCGCAGAAATTTTGAAAAATTCTATGTTGTTTTATGACAGGTAATTTTTTTATTTATTTTATTTTTATATTTGTTGACCGGGATTCTCCAACTGAGCTGAAGAGCCCTTTTTCAGTGGCGGCCCAGGAGGAAAGCTCCAACATATACAATTTTCATTATAAATTAACATTAAACAGCAATGTTACAGGATTATTACAAGGCATTAAGTAGCAGTACAATGTTATACAGTGTCAGTAATCAGGAGTATAGCAAAACTATTTCAAGATGTATAAAAAGAAATATGTCATTAAGATGAGTATAATTTTAGGTGGTTACAAAAACCAGTTTTATCATAATGTAGTTGCATGAAGGCAAAATAATTACAATAGAATGTTTTTCTGAGGCGATTTGCCGAATAGATTTTAGAAGACAGTAGAAAGAGTATTCAAGGAAGATTAGAGACAGCTAGTGAGAAGAGTGAGTTAAGGGCAGAAAGCAGATTAAGGTATGAGAAGTAGGGGATGTTAAGGAGGGAGAGTGCAGTGGCAGGACCAGTGACTTTTATATAATGCTGTAATAATGTAATAATGCCGACTTGCTAACAATCTGTTTCCTGCCTTTTTACAGACATTTTAAATCCTATATCACAAGTTGTCTTTAGTAGTACTACATATACAAATACATAAATGTATGTACATACATGTCTGTCATGGTAGCCTGGGATTGTTTTGGATGCACCTTCTCACTCTAGAATTTAAATCACTGTTACTCCTCTGAACAGAAGTTTTAGTAGTGAGATCAATTCAGCACCCACTGCACAAGTATACATAGCAGACACTCTAGGCACAGGAATAATAAGCAAGCAATAATACCTTCCAGGTTGGGCAATATACCAAAATAATGAACCACCCTGGGAACATACCATCTCTGAAAAATCTGTTATTTCTCTGTAAAGCCTGTCCTGAAGGGCATTATTGGGCTCAGATGAAATCCTAAACCAGGGTCCCATCTGTTTGTGAATGTAAAAGATAGCATGGTACTTATTGAAAAGATTAGGGGAAATTCCCCAATGCCTTGGACAAATTTGCCTTACTAGTAGAAGCCTCTTAGCACAAGAAATCTTGACAAAGCCTAAAGTAATGGGGAGACAAAGGCCCAAAAATAGGGACAGATTTTAAATATCACTCATATAAACTTATAAAGTTGCTAGAGTAACATGTTTTGTATTAGCATGTACTTTCTGAAGGATATGAAGCCTGTAAGTCTAATGCATGTTATTATTTAGTGACTTCAGTTCTCAATGATTTGCCAGAAAACCACACATTTTGAGAAATAGACCAAAATGTGAGGCAAAACACTGGACAGTTTTGAGGTATGAATAGAAGAACCAGCTCAGGTCTGCTCTGAAAAGAAGCTTTTAGCCCAGTCAACAAGGGAAAAAATACAAATGAAATCACCGTTTTTTTTTTTATTTTTATGTAAAATATTTTCTCTGTATAATATTTTACTTAGCTATAGCAAATGTAATTGTTGTTGGAGGAGATATTTTACATCCGAAATATAAGTTATGTAAGCATTAATGTCCATGTAAACACACAAACACTCACTGAAACATTCATACAGAGTCTCTCTGTGTTGTACACACAGGGGCATAGCAGACATTTGCACATACACATACACACACACACACACACACACACACACACACACACACACACACACACACACACATATGCATGCACACACGCATGCACAGACACACACACACACACACACACACACACACACACACACACACACACACACACATGAACACACACACACACACACACACACACACACACACACACACACACACACACACGTGCATGCGAATCTGCAAAGGAATTACAGATACTTTTTTGAATGAGTACATATTGGATGTCTTATTGTGATCAAATGAATGAATGAAAAAAAAATCATATAGTGCAATGCACCGAACCTCCTCCCCATGCCTGTCAGCTGTCCTTGATTTTGCCTTATACTGTTGCTTTAGCTCTCAAAAATGCTTTATTTTCTGGTAAATCACAATCACTGAGGATTGCAGTCAGTCAATAAAGCCACACATTATAGTTTCATACTTTATATTGTTCAGAAAATGCATGTGAGAGGCATGTACTCTCTCTGTCTTGTTCATGCACATAGACACACACACCCCATACATGCATTCATTTTTATTTTTTTTTTGTTCTCGCTCACTAAATATGGCTTTGTAAGTCACACTTAGGGAAGAGAGGCAAGTCCTTAACTGCTGTTGCAGTTAGTGTTTAAGTTTAATTTAATTTATTTTTTATTTTTTGTACCGATGTTCTTCGTGTTTCACTGTTGCAGTCATTACATTTGGGTAATCCTGCTGGCAGGTTGCACTCAGTCGGCCTGAATTCCAAAGTCCTGGGTCCTGCATTGGCTGCTGTCACCCCTTCCCTGACGTCAGGTCATCAGGGGTATAAAAGAAGCCAACGCCATTTTCTTTAGTCTTTCTTGCCGCGCGGTGCCCGAAGCAGAAGCAGTTCGCAAGTGCCAGTCTGCTGACTCCTGAGATTTTCGTGTTCGAGTTTCAGATCCGAAGTCTTCAATAAAGCTAAGTACCCTATTGGGGAAACTTTTTTCTTGCTCCAGACCGATGTCAGAAAAAGTTAATAATTGTATTTCTTGTGGCAAGCAAATACCTCACAAGGATTTTCATTCTTACTGTATTCCTTGCCTAGGCCCTGATCACAACATTTCTGGTTGTCGGTTTTGTGCTAGATTTAACCAACGCTCTATTAAGCGTTGGTATGATTTTGCTTTAAGCTATTTTGGACACCGGTTTAATTATCCAGAAATGTCGTTGGATAGCCATCCGACTACTGGAGTTCAGAAAAAACGCAAAGAAAGGAAAGAGATAGACAACTGAGGCCCAAAACTGACGACGAAGCTTCTCCTAAGCCAGTCGCCGGTTCGCCGGTCCTCAGTGTGGCGCTTTTGCAGCCCCTGATGCCTGCAACTTTAGAGTTGCAGGCCGCTACCGACTCCCATGTGGAGTCGGCCATGCCGCTGGAAACTCAAGGTATTGGAGCCTCGGATATTAAAGGAGATTTTTACCCTTGAAAGTACTCTACTTAACATGCCTGTGTTTACTGCCATGTCGGATGACTATCAGCGTATGATGGAAAGAATACACACACTTGATGGAAGGATGGAAGCGACCAAGATGCGAAAGCTGTGGCGCGATATAAACGATTTTAATAAGGGTAATATCTTCTCTTGGCCTAAGGAGAACGTTGTTATTAAAACTAATGTCCAACCTAAGACACTGAATAAAAATACCCTTGATACTTTAGATGATTTTCATCAAATTGCACCTGATGCAGCTGGCTCGTCTGCCTCACTCGTAGAAGAACGCCCCCTGTCCCTGGAAGCTAATAGTTTGGTCCAGACGTCGTTACGTCAAGTAAATATAGAAACCAGTACTGAGGGAAGAAGTGCTACGTCGCAATCGATTGATGGCATTCAGAACGCGTCTATGAAAAAAACACAGCAGTCAACACTTAACTTTACGAACTTTTCTAATAAGTGCTTTCAGTTAGAGCGCCCAGAGACAGTTAAGAGCATATTGCAGCACAGAGGTTCCCGGTGCTGCAGTCAGGTATGTCTAATAAAAGAAAAAGTGAGAGCCCTTTAGGACTGGGGAAACAGAGCCGCAAGTTATCAGAGGCACGTTGAATCTATCAGCGATAGAGTTAGATGACACTCATTATTCATTGTTTTCAAAGGGCCTGAATTTCATCCCTTGCTGTGAAGAAAATTTAGTATCAGCATTAACTGATTTAAAAATCTTCTCCAGACTTTTAAATTTAAAACTGCTATTTGGTGGTTCTGAAGCTACTGGGGGTAACAAGCGGCGTAATGCGTTTGTACCCACCAGTACTCCAGTGGTTAAAGCATTTCATGATATTTGTGAAATTCATATCAGGCAGTTATTTAATCCATCTACCAGAAAGAAAAAAGATTTAATTTAAATTATGGTGAATTTAAGGCTTTGAAGAGCTTACAGTCCTGTAAAGATATAATTATAAAACAGGCTGATAAAGGAGGTGCTGTGGTTCTTATGAACCGAGTTGATTATATGGATTCTATGTTTAAGTTACTACAAGACACTAAAGCTTTTAAATGCATTACCAGTTTGGATGTGAAAAAAGTGTTGCATATGTAAACATGGTTGTGTATGATTTGCAATTGAGTGGTGATATAGATCTTGAGTTATTTAATTATCTCACTGTTACTTGTCCAGTTATACCACATCTCTATGGTCTCCCCAAAATTCATAAATCTAAGCTAGATCCACCTATGAGACCTATTGTCTCTGGTGCGGTTGGGTTACAGAACCCATCTCGATTTATCTACATGGGCAACTGCTTCCATACCTGGCTAAATGTGATTCTATCATTAAAGATAGCTTTGATTTATTACAGAAATTAAGGGATGGGTGGATAAAGAAAAAGCTTCTTTAGTTAACAATAAGTATCTTTTAGTTTCTTTGGACATTGTATCACTCTTCACCGTTATTCCTAATGATATAGGCCTGGAGCTATTAAGAATTGTTGTGTACACATACATGTGATAATCCCAACAAAGTTGAAATTATCTGCAGCCTTATGGATGTTACATTGAAAAACAACATCTTCCTTTTTAATGGCTCCACATATTTACAACTTACAGGGGTGGCTATGGGTACCTCTGTAGCCAATACTTATGCCAACCTGATACTTTATCAGTGGGAAAGAACGCATTTGTTTGGTGATGGGAACCCATTTAAAAGTAATATAACATTTTTCAACGCTTTGTAGATGACTGCCTCCTACTTTGGAAAGGTAGCCATGAGGATCTTGAAAAATTTCTGGAATATCTAAACTCTGCATCTACTTTTCTAAAGTTTAAGATGACAGTATCTGAAACTTCTATTACATTTTTGGATTTGAAGTTAGATCTTGCTGGAGATACACTACAAACTAGTATCTTTAGGAAAGAAGTTTGTTCAGGTAGATACACTTATGCCACAAGCATGCATGCACCACACATATTTAGAAGTACTGTTAAATCTCAATTCTGCAGACTCAGTAGGCTTAATACCGATGATGACTGCTTTGAAGTACAATTAAATGAGATGGTTAATGATTTCTTGCTTAGTGGGTATGATAGATCTCTACTTTATGAACAGGTCATTAAGATTAGGGAAGATAGGCGGACTTTATTTAAACCTGTTTTGTATGAGGATGTTGTTAGTATTGACTCTAGGTGCAAACAAACATCTGTAGCACCTATTAGATATGTAACTACATATAATTTAAGGACACCCGCTGTTAGAAAAATTATATCTGATAATTGGGTCATCTTGATGGCATCAGATGAACTAAGAAGTTTATTGGGACCTAAACCCAATTTCTCTTATAAGAATATGAGGACCCTTAAGAGTTCACTATGCTACAAGGACTTTGAGAGGACTACACCTGTATCTACTATAGTGAAATATGGTACTCACAAATGTCACAACTGTTCTTGTTGTGATGACATTTGTAGTACAGAAAATGATACGTTTGTGCATCCTATCAATGGTAGGACATTTAGTTTTAGAGTAGCAGGTACATGTATTACTACCCATGTGGTTTACTTGGCTACCTGCCAGGCATGTAATGCTTTCTATGTAGGCAAAACTACCCGCAGGCTTAAGGACAGGATGACTGAACATAAGTCAGAAATTAGTTGATGCTATGACAGGAATGCACTATTCAAACATATAGAGGAATTTGGTCAGCAGCATTTTTTTAGGTTTAGAATTATTGACCACGTTACACCTACACCTAGGAGCGGGGACCTAAATAATCACTTAGAAATTAAAGAATATGAATGGATCTTGAGACTTATGAGTGATTCAAAACCAGGCTTGAATAGCCAAGTCAGTCTCAAACCTATTTTAGTTAAATTAAGTAGAGCTAATCTCTCTTAGCCTGAAGTTTTATCTAAATATATATATTTTTTAAAGTTTTATTAAAGTATTTCAAGTTTTTTAAAAAAGTTTTTTTAAATGTTTCTTTAAAATGTTTTTGTGATTTGGATGACATATCATGTGATTTTGGCTGCATGTCATGTGATATATTTGGACCTATATATAAAGAGCTGGTTCTATGCATTGTTTTGTATTGAGAAAGGATTGTATCCGAAAGCTTTACTTATATAAAGTGTTTATCCAGTGGTTTCCTGCCTTGTTCTTTGCAGCCTCGGATATTATCCCTTCAGATGGGTCCGGAGCCACTGAGCAGGCACCGGCTTCTGTGGGTGTATTCAGTCCTAAACATCTTTACATCAAACCGACTTCAGCTTCAAAGGTAAAGACTAAAGCACCTTCTAAAGCAAAGAAACAAACTCAAGAGCAACGTGATCAGGCCTCTATGCTCAAAAAACATATGCACAAAATGGCCGAAGACTTGATTACCTTGATCAGGGGTTCCCATCCCCCTCCTGATAAGAGGCCTAGGCAAGAGACGACTGACTATGACTTTTCAGATCAGGTTTCTATTTCTTCTGATTCCTCTTCTGATCTGGAATATTCTCTTCCCCACTATGAGGATTCTGATGCTGAAGAATCTATACCTTCAGCTTCTCCACCAGAGGACAATTCTTTTGGGGAAACCTTACATATCATGAGGGAGCATTTCCAGTGGGAGAGACAAGATTTTCCAGAATCTAAAAAGAGGCTCAGGGATTTCCTTTTACTACCTCAACACAAGTCACTAGCCATCCCACCTGTGTTAGACATTGTAGATGATGTATTTTCGGAGTCTAGTCTTACCCCCGACTCCTTACCTCCAGCTCCTGTTAAACCTGACAGATATTACAGGGTTCCTGACTCTCATAAATTCCTTTTTAAAAACCCTGCTGCAGACCCAGAAACTATTTCTCAGGGTTCCAAAGGAGTTAAGGCTTCTGCTGCAAAAAAATCCTACTCCCTCTGACAGAGATTCTAGGGCACTGGATAGATGGGGAAAAAAGGTTTACACATCTGCTACCTTGGCTATAAGGGCCTTAAACTGTCAGTTTCATATGCTCAAATATCAGCAACATGTCATGGCATAGCTTAAACAGAAAATGTTGTTAAACTCTGAATGTGCAGAAAACAAGGAAATGCAGGATTTATTGCACACAGCTGAACAAGTTGGAAAGCATACTTTGAAATGTGGTTTTGGTTCTTTAGAAGTCTCCTGCAGGGCCGCAGTTACAGGTTCTGTAATTTGGAGGCATTCTTGGTCAAAGGAACAAAATCTGCCTGATCATGTTAAAGTGAAATTATTAGATGCACCTTTACAGCATGATAATTTGTTTGGTGTTAAGGCAGAAGAGGTGTTAAAGAAAATGGAGGACAAAGCGAAATCTATGCAAACGGTCAAAGATGTTTTACAAGTACAGCCGCCTAGGTTTAGTAGACACTGGCCAACAAAGAACTGGTCCTTTCCTGTGTCAGACAGACTTCAAAGGGGCAGATCCAGATGCCCTAGAGGCAGATCCCAGGCGCAAGGTTCATACTGGTCAAAGTAATGGGGGGCTTCTACCTCCAAAGTTGGAGAAGACAAATCACAACCATACAGGAAACAGTCCCAATGACTTCCCCCTGCCTGCACCAAGCACTTATCTCCTGGCAGCACGATTAGGGAGAAAATTAGCACTTTTTTTCTCAAAATTGGCACATTATAATGCAGGACAAGTGGGTCCTAAATATCGTGTCACAAAGCTACAAGTTCCATTTCCATACCCTGCCAAAGGCAAACGGCTGGCCAGATCTGCCAAAAAATCAATGGGCAGAGGCACAAAAACAAGTCTCATCCCTCATGGACATGGGGGCCATTCAACAAGTACCAGAGCAAGATCAGGGACAAGGATTTTACTCAAGACTGTTCTTGGTACCCAGAAAGGACAAGGCCTGGAGGCCAATACTGGACCTATCTATTCGAGCACATTCCTGAATATTCCAAAATTCAAGATGTTGACTTTGCAGCAACTTCTGCCCATGCTGGGCAAGAATGCTTGGCTTGTGACTTTAGACCTAAAAGAGGCATACCTGCATGTCCCAATCAGACACATATGCAGAAGATACCTCAGATTCAAGGCTGGCTCAATGCATTACCAATTCACTGCACTGCCCTTTGACGTATCTACTGCACCCAGGGTCTTTACAAATTGCCTGGCACCAGTAATTGCATTCTGCAGACAAAGAGGAATACAAATATATCCTTACTTGGATGTCTAATTCAAGAAGAGAACAAGGACATTCTTCTACAGCATCTGGCGTTTGTGAAAAGACTTCTAACATGCCTAGGGTACACAGTCAACAAAAAGAAATCAAAACTAGTACCCTCTCAAGAGATAATATTCCTTGGTGCAAGCTTAAATACAACTGCTCAGATGGCTTATGTCACGCCAGACAAACAAAGACAACTGACCACCTATTTCAAAATGTTGGCAACAAAGGCCCAGTTATCTGCAAGAAAACTTCTGCAAGCTTTGGGCTTCATGGCGTCTTGCATCCTACTAATTCCATATGCAAGACTGCATATGAGGAAACTACAATGGTACCTAAAAAGTGTTTGGACTCAACATTGCCACATCCTGGAGACTATGATTACTCTCATTCCTTGCCTGTAACAGGAGATGTTCTTCATTCCACATTGCTGCAGTCCTAACTATTGGGTAGTCCGCTGTCCAGTCGGCCCGAATACCAAAGTATATGGCTGACGTCGGTCAGGGCGCATTAGACTGACGTCAGTACGTCAGGGTACTAATGCGCATGACCGACGCCATATCCTCAGTCTTTTTTGCCGCATGGTCCGATGCAGAAGCAATTTTGCGAGTGCAGGTTGGCGTTCTGAAATTTTCTGAAGCCAGAGTTTCAGACCGAATCAAAGTTGGCTAAGTACCCCGTTGGGGAATATTTTGGTTTTTTTCTTGCCTCAGTATTTAACCGGATGTCAGAAAAAGTGAATAACTGTATTTCTTGTAGGAAACAGATACCTCATAGGGATTACCATACTTTGTGTATACCTTGTTTAGGGCCTGAGCACGACGTTGTTGGATGCCGTTCTTGTGCTAGATTTAACAAACGCACTATTAAGAGAAGGTTAGACTGTGCCAGGTTAGTGTTTGGGAAGCGTTGTAATTATAAAATGCCGTCGGATGCTCCGACGCCGCTTCGCTAAAAAGCAAGGACAAAACAGCAAAGCCTAGAGTGGAGGAACCGACAGTCCCAAACGTTGGTTCTTTAGAGGGCTCAGTGGAGCCGGAGGTTTTGCCAGGTGTTTCTTTGGAGTCTCAGGGAGACTTTACTGTTACAGGATGTATCCTCTCAGGAAGTAGGCCAGGCTGAGGGGCTTCTCAGGTGGCTGTTCTTCCTCTCTTCCTAAGGTGGTCAGAGCCTCCCTTCTGTTTCCAAGGCTTCTTTGAGGGCAGGCCGAGTTTTGCTTCAGTGGGGTTTCTCCTAGTACTTCAGGGTCTCTGCCTAAGAAACATATGCTTAAAATGGCAGAGGATTTGATTACTATGATAAGAGGTTCTATGCCCTCCTGATAAGAGGCCTAGGGTGGAATCTGAGTTTGAGAGTTTTGAGCAATGCTCGAGGCTTCTGAGTCTTGGCTGAAGACTTGCAGGAGTACCCTCCTTATTCTGATTCTGATGTGGATGATTCTACTCCTTCAGCTTCCTCCTGAGGATTTTTCATTTTCAGAGACTCTGCATTCCATGAGGGAGCATTTTAAATGGGAAGGTCAAGATTTCTCTGATTCCAGGAAAAGGCTTAGGGAATTCTTGTTTTACCCCAGCACAGGCCTTTAGCTATACCTCCTGTTTTGAATGTGGTGGAAGATGTTTTTGCAGAGGCTTCCCTGAATCCTGATTCTTTGCCTCCTGCCCCAGTTAAACCGGATAGGTATTATAGGGTGCCTGAAGCTCATAAGTATCTTTTAAGAGTCCTAGGGCAGACCCGAAACTGTCTCTCAGGGGCCTAAAGGTGTGAAGGCCTCAGTTGTTAAAAATCCTGTCCCTCCTGATAAAGAGGCAAGGGCTTTGGATAGATGGGGAAAGAAAGTGTATACTTCTTCCACTTTAGCCATGAGGGCGTTGAATTGTCAGTTTCACATGTTAAAATATCAGAATTTTCTTCTTTCACAGTTGAAATCTAAGGTGGATGCTCTGGCAGAAGGTATTGAGTGTAAAGAGTTGCAGGATTTAGTTCATGTGTCTGAACAAGTGGGTAAACATTCCCTGCAATGTGGTTTTGATGCTGTGCAGGCCTCCTCCAGGGTGGCTGCCACTGGTTCTGTTCTTTGATGGCACGCCTGGTTGAGAGATCAGAACTTAGCTGAGCATGTTAAGACAAGGATTTTGGATGCTCCTTTACAGTCTGATGTGTTGTTTGGTTCGCCTGTGGAGGCAGTTTTAAAGAAGATGGAGGACAAGGCTAAGTCTATGCAAACTGTTAAGGATTTTTTGCAGGTGCAGCCTCCCAAGTTTAGTAGAAATTGGCCTGCTAAGGGATGGACTTATCCTGCTTATGATTCCCAGTCTAGGGGTAGGTCTAGACGTGGTAGGGGCAGAGCTCAAGGTGCTTTTAGGCCTAGGACAGGGAGTTCACCTGCTCAGACTTCTGGTGAGGGCAGGAGTCAGTCCTTTCGTAAGCAGACCCAATGACCTGCCTTTTCAGCTGCCAGTGCCTTCTCGCCTGGCGGCACCTCTGGGAGGAAGACTGTCTCTTTTCAAAGAAAATTGGGATTTAATTACCCAAGACAAATGGGTTCTGGATATCATTCATCACGGTTACAGGTTTTATTTCCATACCTTGCCTCCTTTCAAAGGCATGCCAGACATTCCTCCTCTACAAAGACAAGAGGCTCACAAGCAAATTTCTCAGTTACTCCAAGTAAGGGCCATTCAGCCGGTTCCTGTGCCAGAAAGGGGCCTAGGATTTTATTCTCGCCTGTTCCTAGTACCAAAGAAGGGGAACACGTGGAGACCAATTTTGGATTTATCTATCCTCAACACTTATCTGGACATTCCCAAGTTCAAAATGTTGACGTTACAACAGCTTTTACCTCTGCTGGGCAAGGATCACTGGATGGTAACTTTAGATCTCAAGGAAGCTTACCTTCATGTGCCTATAAGACTAAGTTGCAGAAAGTATCTGCGTTTTCGAGCTGGAAATTCTCATTATCAGTTCTCTGCATTGCCCTTTGGCTTATCTACTGCGCCCAGAGTATTCACAAAGGTTCTGGCTCCAGTGATAGCTTACTTCAGGCTAAAAGGAATTCAAATCTATCCTTACTTGGACGATTGCCTGATTCTGGCTCAAGAAAAGGAAGACCTTCTGCAGCATTTGGTATATGTCATAGCAGTGCTAAGATGCCTAGGGTATTCTGTGAATGAAATAAAGTCCAGTCTAGTACCCTCTCAAGACATGTGCTTTCTGGGTGTGAGACTGAATACAGCAGCCCAGATGGCCTTTTTAACCCCGGACAAACAAAAGAATCTTTCCAGTTACTTCCATCAACTATCTCTTCAGTCCGGGCTGACTGCAAGGACAGTCCTTCAAGGCTTAGGGTTCATGGCATCTTGTATTCTGGTGCTTCCCAATGCCAAACTGCATATGAGGAAGCTACAATGGTATCTCAAAAATCTATGGACACAGCACTGCCAGGATTTGGACACTGTCATTCAAATAATACCTTGCATTCAAAAGGAATTTTTGTGGTGGGCTCAGGAATGCCACCTAAACAAGGGACTCTCTGTGACCCGGCCAGAGGCGAGTCAGATTCTCACGACAGATGCCTCAGACATTGCTTGGGGAGCTCATCTAAATGGAAAGTGGATACAAGACAGGTGGCCTGCCAGACTACAGCATCTACATATCAACATGAAGGAGATGTTAGCAGTCCAGTTTGCATTAATGGCTTTCAAGGAGTTACTTCTTCCAGGGCAGGTGTTGATTCTAACAGACAACACAACTGTCATGTGGTACATCAACAAACAAGGGGAACACATTCTTACCCATTGTGCAGGCAAGCAATGATTTTATGGGAGACTGCTAAGCTTGCAACTAACTCTTCAGGCAAGGTTTCTGCCGAGCACAGAACTCCTTAGCAGATGTGTTAAGCAGACAAATCATGGATCCCCACGAGTGGAAACTGGATCTTCATGTATTTCAAAAGTTGACAGTGTCCTGGGGAACTCCAGACATAGATCTGTTCGCTTCTCCACTGAACCACCAGCTGCCAAAGTTTTGCACAAAGAGGTTTCATCACACAGCTTGGAAAGTGGATGCTCTTTCTTTCAGTTGGAAAATCTTCATGTGTATGCGTTTCCACCTCTGCCTCTTCTTCCAAAGGTGCTTCTAAAGGTCAGACAAGACAAGCCAAGGATGATTTTAATTGCTCCAGATTGGCCTCGGCAGCATTGGTACCCATTACTGAGGAATCTGGTAAAGAAGCCTCCATGGCCTTTACCCTTGATTCCACATCTGTTGTCTCAGAAGGACGGTCGTCTGCTCAATGTCAAGCTTCACTCTCTTCATCTAACAGCCTGGCATATTCTGTTTTGAAAGACAGCAGGTCTCAACTTCCTCAACAAGTTTTAAATGTGATTATGGAAGCCAGAAGACCTAGTACAAGGAAAGTGTACGCAGAAAAATGGAAGAGATTTTTATTTTGGACTGCAGCAAAGAATTTGGAGATTTCAGAGCCTAATTTGAGTGTGGCTCTTCAATATCTTACTGAGTTATTGGACAAAGGTTTGTCTTTCTCTTCCATTAAGATTCATGCTGCAGCAATTTTCAGCTCACTATGATTGTGACCCACCATTGTTTTCACATCCTTTGTTCAAGCAATTTCTTAGAGGGGCAAAGAATATAAGACCCCACGAGAGCTCCTACTCCTGCTTGGGATCTCAATTTTGTGTTGGAGAAACTTACTCTACAACCTTTTGAGCCTGCAGCTACTGCTGAACTGAAATACTTGTCATGGAAGACTGCTTTTTTGTTGGCCATTACTTCTGCAAGAAGGGTTTCTGAGTTACAGGCCCTTATGGCGGTTGAGCCTTTTTTGATTTTTCATAAGGATAGGGTATCATTACGTACTAATCCTTCCTTTATGCCTAAAGTGGTTTCTAGTGTGGCTTTAAACCAAACTATTCATTTGCCTACGTTTTATGCAGATCCCCAAAATAAAGGGGAAAAGATTTTGCACACTTTAGATGTACACAGGCAATTGCGTTATTATTTGAGCAGGACTAAGGATTTTAGGCAGTCTCAGCAGTTGTTTGTTTCTTTTGCTTTGAGTTCTCAGGGCAAGCCTGTATCAAAACAAACTATTTCTAGGTGGATTGGGTTTTGCATTGCATTTTGTTATTCCCTTCATGGCAAGGAGATTCCAGCTGGGATTAGGCCTCATTCCACTAGGGCTACTGCCACTTCAACAGCTTTTTTAAGGGGAGTGGCAACTAAGGATATTTTGGAGGCAGCTACTTGGAGTTCAGTGCATACTTTCTCTAAGCGTTACCACCTTCCTCTCTACTCTAAGTCTAGGGCTGGTTTTGCCACAGCTATTTTGCAAGGCATGTTATCAGCTCCTGCTTCCTTATGATTTGCCAGCCTCCCTTACCTCTGCTTTGGGATTCTACCCAATAGTTAGGACTGCAGCAATGTGGAATGAAGAACATAGTACAGTTTTGTACCTACCATAAATGTAGATGTTCGAGGATCCACATTGCTGCAGTCCAATTTACTCCCTCCTTCCCCTCTGTGTTTAGGGGTGGTTGTGTAGGTGAGGTTATATTTTGCTAATTTTGTATATTTTATATATATATATATTTATTTTGATGCAGATATGTTGGGAGTTTTTGGTTTTGGCCTTATCTTTTCAGGGTCTTCTGACATCTGGGGCAAGAAAAGACTGAGGATATGGCGTCGGTCATGCGCATTAGTACCCTGACGTACTGACGTCAGTCTAATGCGCCCTGACCGACGTCAGCCATATACTTTGGTATTCGGGCCGACTGGACAGCGGACTACCCAATAGTTAGGACTGCAGCAATGTGGATCCTCGAACATCTACATTTATGGTAGGTACAAAACTGTACTTTTCGATGGTGGGCAAAGGCTTGTCACCAAAACAAGGGACAGCCATTCACATTACCCCCAGCCAGGCAGACACTAACAATGGATGCATCAGATTATGCCTGGGGGGCCCTCATGGCAGGAAGATGCATTCAGGGCACATGGACCTCAAACCAAATGCATCTACATATCAATCAAAAAGAGATGCTAGCTGTTCAAAATGCCCTGACAGCTTTCAAGGACCTACTTCATCCAGAACAACTACTGATAAAGACAGACAACACCACGGTCATGTGGTATATAAACAAGCAGGGGGGCACACATTCTTACCCCTTTTGCAGACTAGCCATGACTTTGTGGGACACAACATTGACTTACCAAGTACATCTGCAGGCACAATTCCTGCCAGGAAGGAAAAATACTCTGGCAGACGAACTAAGCAGAAACCTCATGGATCCCCACGAGTGGCACCTGGATCCACAAGTCTTCAGCATGATAACAAGGAAATGGGGATGCCCGGATATAGATCTATTTGCCTCCCCTCACGACTACCAACTAAAAAGATTCTGCACAAGGATTTATCACAGACAAGCATGGAAAGTGGATGCCCTATCTTTCAGCTGGAAAAACCTACCAGTATATGCATTTCCCCCTCTGCCTCTCCTCCTCAGGGTACTCCTAAAAGTCATACAGGAGAAGCCAAAGGTGATACTGATTGCCCCAGACTGGCCCCACCAGTACTGGTATCCAATACTAAGGAGCTTGTCTCAATGCCCAGCTTAGACCTTACCTCAAATACTTCATCTACTGTCCCAGCAAAACAGTCAGATCCTGCACAGCCAACTCAGAACTTTAAACCTGGCAGCATGGCGAATAATGTAGTCATACAAAGCACACCTCTCAGTAAAACTGTGATGGGTATCATTTTGGAAGCCAGAAGGCCTAGTACTAGAAAATCTTATGCTGGAAAATGGAAGAGATTCTGTGCTTGGACCAGGCACAATGAACTGATACAGCTGTGCCAAATATTCCTCAGATTTTGCAATACTTAACTGAGATGCTGGACAAAGGCCTGTCTTTTTCATCTATTAAAATTCATGCCTCTGCCATTTCGGCTCATTACAATGTAGAACCACCAATCTTTTCTCATCCCTTATTAAAGCAGTACCTCAGAGGAGTCAAAAATTTAAGACCTCCAAGGAGATCACCAATGCCTTCATGGGACCTCAACTATGTCTTGGAAAAACTCACCCTTCCTCCTTTTGAGCCAGCTGCTACTGCTGATATAAAGTTTTTTATCTTGGAAAACAGCTCTGCTCCTAGCAATAACTTCTGCAAGACGAGTATCAGCTACAGGCACTCATGGCTGTGGAACCTTTTATCATTTTTTTTTATTCAGACAGGGTGTCTCTGATTACAAACCCAACATTTATGCCTAAGGTGGTGTCCAGTGTGGCTCTCAACCAAACTATCCACCTGCCAACATTTTATCCAAATCCACAGAACAAGGGGGAGAGAATTCTGCATTCTTTGGACGCACACAGACAACTTAGATTCTACTTGGACAGAACCAAAGCTTTCAGAAAGACAGAGCAATTACTAGTGACATATGCTGCAGGATCACAAGGAAAGGCTATCTCAAAGCAGACTATTTCAAAGTGGATAGGCCACTGCATTCATTTCTGCTATGTGCACCATGGCAAGCCAGTGCCCAACGGCATTAGGCCACACTCAACCAGAGCTGCAGCCACTTCAGCACCCTTTCTCAGGGGAGTACTTACCAACGACATTTTAGAGGCTGCTACTTGGAGTTCAGTGCACACCTTTACAAAGCACTATCATCTGCCATTCTACTCTAAGTCCAGGGCAGGCTTTGCCGCTGCAGTTTTGCAGGGCCTCATTGCCGCTCCTAATGCTGTTTAGCTCCAGCCTCCCAACCTTAGCTTTGGGACTCTACCCAAATGTAATGACTGCAGTGAAACACGAAGAACATAGTACAGTTGTGTACACTTACCATACATGTAGATGTTCGAGTGTATTCACTGTTGCAGTCCAGGTTACCCACCCACCATCCCCCTTTTCATCTGATGGTTCTTATCTTTCCTTCTCTGATCTATACAACCTTGTGGTGTATTTGCTTGTAAATGAATGTAAAGTTTATATTGGTGCACGTAATTATACATATATAAATTTTGGCAACCCTCCTAGGGGGCACCTGACATCTGGGGCAAGAAAAACTAAAGAAAATGGCGTTGGCTGCTTCTTTTATACCCCTGATGACCTGATGTCAGGGAAGGGGCGACAGCAGCTGATGCAGGACCCAAGACTTTGGAATTCAGGCCGGCTGAGGGCGACCTGCCAGCAGGATTACCCAAATGTAATGACTGCAACGGTGAATACACTCGAACATCTACATTTATGGTAAGTGTACACAACTGTACTTTCTTTTTGTTACTTTACAGTCACTAAACAAGAAACCTTCATTTAGCAAACATAAACAAGATGGCGGGTATTTGCTTATTATTTCAGTCTGAACTTCATGGGAGCTGTACATTAATATCCTTTTGGATCAGGAGTCCTTGCACAATTAGCTTATTATCTAATGACAATTATTGACTGGGCAGTCGTTTTCTTACGCTTACTGGATATTTTGTGTACATTTAAATAAGCACATTAGTAATCGTAAATTCAACCACAATCTCCTTGGCCTTGTTTTTTAAACATAAGTTACTCCGGAAATATATTTAGACAGGTGTATCGCATGGGTGTGGAAATATATTTAGACAGGTGTACTGCATGAGTAAGGTGGCTACTGGCATCATAATTTACCACACCCCTCAGTTCTTGCCTTTTAAGTGTGTGATGGTAGCTGTGTCGTTCCTTGCCACTTATGCAGCAGCCATTGTTCTGGCAGCTACAGGTCGCTGACTATATAAGCAGTTTTCTCATCTTTGTGTTATATAATTTAATTTTAAACACTTGGATGTGATGCTTCTTTTGCACATGTATTGTTGTATTGTCACTAAATAGATTATGTACAGTACTTTGAGGCTGAAATATCAATCTCTGTCTAGCTAGGAAGTACTACCACTGCTATGGAAACTGGATACATTTTCTGATATATGTAATAGCAGACCTAGTATTTGCATATCCTGTCGCATGACAACTAGTACACTAGAATCAAGTGAAAAGACAGGTACAAGGGTTTTATCATGTGTAGGTGCATGTGTGTGTGTGTGTGTGTGTGTGTGTGTGTGTGTGTGTGTGAGTTTGGGGTACTAGGCACATGTTCATAAATAGCTTACTTATTGCTTCAGTTTATATTTTTCTGAATTCCTTTGGACATTGTATGCAAAATATGATTTTGTGATTTGATTCTGAGTATGAAAGTTTAAAGGAATGAAATGCAAACTTGCATTTTAAGACTTACCCTGATAACAGTGCAGCTAACAATGTAAGAGACTGGTTCTAGCCTTGAGAACTGCCATTACAATATGGCTTATTTACAAAGGTTAAAGATGCCCTATTAATCAGGCAGTTGACCTGTCGCTGTCAACGTACTGACCCCACTCCATTTGACCCGACTTAGCATGCTAGTCAATTGTATGCTTACAAATCTTGTCACCTTATCTTCCTCAGGCATTCTGTGGCAGTTTTAGTAACTAATTTCTTATAACAGCATCTTTGAATTTCCATAACAGGATGTAAGTATATTTTATTTCCTCACTTGTACAGGTCAGAATATCACCAGATTCCTTTCCAGTTTTTTCACCTCCTCAAAGGCCAGACTAAGAAGATTCTAGAATATGTAAATATTTTTTTTTCTTATTATTGTTAGGGTTGTTTTGTTTTCTGTGTCAGGTGCTCAGTACTGCTTCTATCAGTTTTAGGGATTAAAGATCATGCAAAGCAGATAACACAGGTCTACTTCATGACTAACTTGTTAAAACATTAAAATTCACATGAACTTCATTTTATAAAGTTAAACTATTTGTACTGAGTTTGTGTTAAAGTAAGGATTAGGGAATTTGCCATTTTCCCCGTTGTCTAATTGATATAGATCTTCATCCATCAACATTTATCTATAGTTATGATTACGCTTACAAATGTTGAAAGCTGATTTGATTGAAATGTTTTTTTGGAGGTGAAAAATACTGAATGCTCGAAATGTTGACTGCTCATTTGACTAAATGCTCAAAATGTTGAACACTCATTTTTATAGTGTTTGTTGGTAGGATTATAAAATGAAATGTTTGACTGAAAAGGTTATACTGGGTGGTGTCTATATGAGTGCTCACAGAATTTAGGGTTAGGGTAAGGGTTAGGTAAAGGGATAGTTTTTCTGTTTTGCATGTTTGTTGTTATATGTTTGCTCTGTGCCCATTTGTGGTGTGTAATGGTATTATTAAGGAAAGTTTTTTTTAGAAATGTAATGGGTTAGGGTTAGGCACAAGCTTAGGGTTAGCACACATGAATAAGGTGGTGCCTTAACCCTAACCCTACACATAACGTTACTAAAATCCGTTTTCCGAACAATACCCCTAAGAAGATGTCACTTCATCTAGGTTTTATAACTGGGGTGTATGATGTTCGGTATTTTTAGCTGGATTGAGTTTCTCAATATTTTGTGATTTGATATTTTGAGTGTTCAGTGATGTCCTTCAAGGATGCATCTGCAGTCATAACATATGGGTTGTCCTGCCTCAGGCAGCCCTTCGGTCGGCCGGATTCCAAAGTCTGGGTCTGGCCTCGGCTGATGTCGCACTTTCCCGACCGCCAGAGCGTCTGGGATATAAAAGCATCAGCCGACGCCATTTTCCTCAGTCTTTCTTGCCGCGCGATGCCCGAAACAGAAGCTGTTCGCAAGTGCCGGTTGGTCAGATCCAGTGAATTCAGCTACCGAAGACTTCGAAAAAGCTAAGTACCCCGTTGGGGACTCTTTCTTGCCTCAGCCGATGTCAGACAAAGTAAATAATTGTTTAACTTGTGGGAAACAAATACCTCATAAGGATTTCCATTCCTACTGCCTTCTTTGCTTAGGCCCAGACCATGACGTATCGGCCTGTTCTGCCTGTGCTTCCTTCGACCGATGAAATCTTAGACGTCGGTCGGAGTTTGCAGAGGAATTTTTTGGGGCTAATTTTGCATATAAAATGCCGTCGGAGACTCCGACTTCGCATTTGGTGAAAAAAACGGAAGGACAAGGGCCGAAACCGAGTCCTCGGAGATTCCTTCTTCCGAAACCATTCAACCGACCACCATGGCCCGGGAGGCCCCGGCTGAGTCGGCTACCGAGCTTCCTACCGAAACCAGTGTCCAGGAAATGTCCGACACCATACCTTTGGACATTTCTACTCCTGCACGTGGAGCAGCTAGGTCCCCTGCTTCCATGTCCATTAAGGCTTTTTCTAGGGCTAAAGCTGCTAAGCTTTCTAAAGCTTTGCCTCCCAAGACTGCCTCCCAGAGGCCTTCCTCTAGTTCTCAGATCCTCAGCCTTGCAGAGGACCTTATTTCTTTAATTAGGGGTTCACAACCTCACCCAGACAGGGCCTCTCAACCTCCACCAGACAAAAGGCCCAGGACTGACCCCCACTCTTCAGATGATTCCACGGATGGCTCTGAGTTGTCAGACCACCAGGAGGAGGCTTATTCGCCCTATGAGGATTCTGATGCTGAAGAATCTATCCCTTCGGCCTCCCCTCCTGAAGAGTTTTCCTTTGGTGAGACTCTACACTCCATGAGAGAGCATTTTCAATGGCAAGGTCAGGAATTCTCTGATTCTAGAAAAAGATTAAGGACCTTTTTGCATCTGCCTCAATATAGGCCCTTAGCTATACCTCCTGTTTTGAATGTAATTGATGATGTGTATAATGATGTCAGTACAGCCCCTGATACTCTCCCTCCGGCCCCTGCCAAGCCTGATAGATACTACAGGGTCCCGGATTCTCATTTCCATCTGTATAAAGCACATTCTGCAGACCCAGAAACTATTTCTCAGGGCCCTAAAGGTTGCAGCCGCCACAGCCAAAAATCCTCTACCCTCTGAAAGAGAGTCTAGAGCTTTAGAGAGATGGGGAAAGAAGGTATATACTTCTGCAACTCTTTCTGTCAGGGCATTAAATTGTCAATTTCATATGATACAGTACCAAGAGTATTTGTTAGATGAACTGAATAAGAAACTTTCTTCTCCTGAACCCTTTGAAATCCCTGCAGGATTTGGTACACAACTCACAGCAGGTTAGTAATCATTTCTTAAAATGTGGCTATGATGCATTGGAGGCTTCATTTAGGTCAGCTATGACTGGGGCAGTCATTCGTAGGCATGCCTGGCTGAAGGAACAATCTCTGCCAGACCATGTTAAAGCTAAACTCCTGGATGCTCCAATGGAGAAACAAAATTTATTTGGCTCCTCTGCTCAGGAGGTCTTAAAAAAGTTTGAAGAAAAGGCAAGATCTGTGCAAACAGTTAAGGATTTCCTGCAAGTATAACCACCTAGATTCAGCAGGAACTGGCCTACTAAGAAGTGGTCCTTTCCAGACTCGGACAGAGCCCAGAGAGGAAGGAACAGACGCCCTAGAGGCAGAGGCCAAGCGAAGGGCTCCTACAGAGGCCGTCAGTGGCAGCCTGCCAACCAGAGAAGTAGTGCAACAGCAGCAACAACAACTACCACTCCAGGACAGGCTCAATGACTTTACTCTGATTCCGCCTACCAGGGATCAACTGGAAGCACCCTTGGGCGGAAAGCTGGCTTTATTCTCAAAAAACTGGCATTATATTACAAGGGACACATGGACACTGCAAATAATAGACCAAGGATACAGGTTCCACTTCCACACTTTGCCAAAAAGGCACGGAATGCCAAACCTACCACCAAATCAGACGCCAGAGGCTTTAAGGCAGATCAACAACTTGCTTCAAATGAAAGCTATAGAAAAGGTACCACTTTCAGAACAAGGCCAAGGATTTTACTCAAGACTATTCCTTGTACCAAGAAAAGAAAACCAATGGAGGCCTATTCTCGACCTGTCCGCACTGAATACTTACCTCATTGTACCAAAATTCAAGATGCTGACTCTACAGCAACTTCTTCCCATGTTGGGCAAGGAGTCTTGGCTGGTGACTCTAGATCTCAAGGAGGCATACCTGCACGTCCCTATTTGACCAAATTGCAGAAGACACCTCAGATTTCTTGCAGGATCAGAGCATTATCAATTCTCAGCATTGCCCTTTGGCTTATCTACTGCGCCCAGAGTATTCACGAAATGCCTGGCATCAGTAATTGCACACTGCAGACTTCAGGGGATTCAGATCTACCCATATCTGGACGACTGCCTTATACAAGCGGACAACAAGAAAAATTTGATAAAGCACTTGGCTTATGCCATTCACCTGTTACAGGCCTTGGGATACACAGTCAACATCCAAAAGTCAAGACTTGTGCCATCCCAAAGAATAACCTTTTTGGGTGCAGATCTGGACACAACCACCCAAATGGCCTTTCTCACAGAAGAAAAACAAAAATAACTTCCAGACTACTTCATGATTCTGACAAGACAAACTCAGCTTACTGCAAGGAAAATCTTGCAGGCCCTGGGTTACATGGCATCCTGCATAATTCTGATACCACAGGCCAGGCTGCATATGAGAAAATTACAATGGTACCTAAGGAGTGTATGGTCTCAACACAGTCACAGTCTAGAAGCTTTGATACCAATCATTCCTTGCCTTCAAAAGGAGTTTCTGTGGTGGGCTCAGGCCTGCCAGTCCAACAGAGGGTTGCCTTTCAACAAACCATCACCACGGACGCTTCAGACCGAGGATGGGGAGCACACATGGAGGGCAAATGTATCCAAGGCCTATGGTCTCAAGGCCAGCTACACATGCACATAAACCAAAAGGAAATGCTGGCAGTGATGCATGCAATCGAGGCTTTCAAACCCTTCCTCCATCAAGGCCACCTGCTAATAAGGACAGACAACACCACGGTCATGTGGTACATAAACAAGCAAGGAGGCACACACTCCTACCCTCTCTGCCGGCTGGCTATGAATCTATGGGAACTATGCCTGAACCTCAATATTCAACTACAGTCCCAGTTCATGCCAGGAAAAGAGAATACACTGGCAGACAGCTTAAGCAGAACTACCATGGATGCACACGAATGGATGCTGCACCCAGACATCTTCCAACTCATAGCAAAGGAATGGGGAATGCCGGAGATAGATCTGTTCGCTTCCCCTCTCAACCATCAACTGAAGACATTCTGTTCAAAGACATACCACCCACAAGCTTGGAGGGTGGACTCTCTCTCTTTCAGCTGGAAAGCTCTAAAAGTATATGCCTTTCCACCTCTCCCATTAATGTACAAGGTTCTACTGAAGATCAGGGAGGAGCAGCCAAGAGTGATTCTGATAGCTCCAGACTGGCCAAGGCAACACTGGTATCCATTATTGAGAAGCCTGTCTCAGGAAAAACCATGGCCTCTTCCCCTAGGGCATCTCCTTCTGACGCAGAACAATTTCAAGATCATGCATCTCAACTTGAAAACATTGCAGCTAACTGCCTGGAAAATTCCTTAAATCCCAAACAAGATGCCCTATCACAGAGAGTGAAGGACATCATCTTGGAAGCTCGCCGGCCTTCCACAAGGAAGACATACTCAGCTAAATGGAAAAGATTTCTCATTTGGAACACAGCAAAAGGCTCGGATGTGACAGTGGCAAACATGACTCATATTCTGGAATACTTAGCAGAATTGTTCCACAATGGCCTGTCCTATTCTTCCATTAAGATTCATGCCTCAGCAATTTCAGCAGAATACAATGTGGATCCACCTATCTTCTCACACCCTCTCCTCAGGCAATTTCTGAGAGGAATCAAAAATATTAAACCTCCAAGAAAACCACCTCTACCCGCTTTCTGTCTTGGAAACCTGCATTCCTTCTGGCAATAACTTCAGCAAGAAGAGTATCTGAGTTACAAGCATTAATGGCAGTACAGCCATTTCTTATCTTCCATCAGGACAGAGTTTCACTAAGAACCAATCCTACCTTTATGCCAAAGGTGGTATCTAGGGTATCTTTGAACCAAGCTATTCACTTGCCTACGTTCTTCCCAAATCCACAGAATAGAGGGGAAGAACTTCTGCACACCCTGGATATACACAGACAACTATGCTACTACTTGGACAGAACTAAAACTAGCAGAAAGACTGACCAACTATTTGTAGCATATGCTACTGTGCAAGGAAAAGCAATTTCCAAACAGACAATTTCAAAATAGATAGGAAATTGCATTCGATTTTGTTACTCCTTTCATGGAAAGACAATTCCTGAAAACATCAGGCCTCATTCCACAAGGGCCATGGCCACCACTACAGCCTTCCTACGAGGGGTGGCTACCAAGGACATTTTAGAAGCTGCTACTTGGAGCTCCGTGCATACATTTGCCAAACATTACAATCTACCTTTATACTCCAGATCCAGAGCAGGTTTTGCTACTGCAGTCCTGCAAGGGATATTAACTACACCATCCTTTTCTTAGTACCCCCTCCCCCAGATTGGCTATGGTATTCTACCCATATGTTATGACTGCAGATGCATCCTTGAAGGACATAGTACAGTTTTGTACCTACCATAAATGTAGATGCCCGATAGGTATGCATCTGCAGTCAGGTTTACCCTCCCTCCTACCCCTCAGTGGTATTCCTAGGGTACTTACCCCTCTTTTAGCTAGCTGGGGGAATCTATTATGGTGTATTTGTTTGTATATACATGTATATAATTTTATAAGTTTGCAAATGTTTGGATCCTTTTTGCATTTATCCAAATTTAGCCTTCCTAGAGGGCACCTGGCATCTGGGGCAAGAAAAACTGAGGAAAATGGCGTCGGCTGATGCTTTTATACCCAAGATGCTCTGACATCGGGGAAAGTGCGACATCAGCCGAGGCCAGACCCAGACTTTGGAATCCGGCCGACCGAAGGGCTGCCTGAGGCAGGACAACCCATATGTTATGACTGCAGATGCATACCTATCGGACATCTACATTTATGGTAGGTACAAAACTGTACTTTTTGTGGTTTTGATGAAATGAAATACTGCTTTTTTTCCAATAAAATCAGCATTCAGTCAAATTAACTATAATCAAAGTTATGTGTACAAAAATGTTAATTAGATTTTTCCCCTGCTCTATAGCACAGAGAGGTGGTCCTTTGATTATGAGTTAAATGACATGTGTTTGATTAGCAGATCAGGTGCAGGAGGGGCCGGACAGGGAGGTGGGAAGTAAGCAGAAGTTTTTTGTTGGGAGAGAGGGACACCTGAGTTTCTACCTGCAATCTGACATCCCTTCCCCCCAGTGGCATGGAAGGGCGTAGAAATAGCTAGTACTGCATGTGATGATGCACATGATGTCAGTAGCTCCACCCATTTAGGCTGTACAAAAAATTCTGTTGCACGCCGAATGGCATATGTGATGCTGATAGGGTTGCCAACTTTAGGTGGGCCAAAGTGGGATATGAGGGTGCGGCCAATGTGACAACAACCACACCCTCTCCCTCTGCCCATGACATCACCACAGGAGGGGTGAAGGAGGTGCAATTATGAGTAGAGTGTAAAGTTCTTACAGCTCATTAAAATTTAAATTATGCAGATATATCCATAAAAGTGAAGCATTACTGCAAAAATGCACATTACTCATGGAGCTGTAACAGTAAGTAAACTTGACTGAAAAATGCACTACGCATAACAAAGAGTATGCTTATTTATTCTGCATAGTACAGTAACCATAACTAGAAAATAATGTATACTCATTATTAGCTCAGCTTTTAACAACTCTACACTGTAAGATTTATTACATGTCCTTTTATTTTTAACCAAACAAAAAAACTCTCTCCGCAAATGCATTAGATGTTGGTATAGATGGATAATAACCTAGCAATTACGGGATGTAGTGCAGACAGCTTAGGCCTTTATTGAAAATCTTCAGCTACTTTTCTCCTGGTGATAAGCCTGTGATACATAATTCTTAGAGAAAAGGCTTGATAAATAGTCCTGGAAAAGCCTCTCTTTATCTATGTCCAGCATACCGAGGGCAGTGGTCACATTATAGAAGTCACTGATTACATAGGCCTCAGTCAAATATAACTTAAACAGTGTAAACAAGTTGTTGTTTTCACGAAAAATATACCATTGTTCTAAGTACTTGATTGCTGTCTCCAAGAATATGATGAAGTCTCTTTTCAACTTGTTGAAAGACGTGCTGTCTAATGAGTTCATAAGTGCCCTAACTTTTCCACCAAAGAAAGCATCCTTTGCTGTTGTATGTACTTTTTTTCTTGAGAGAGACCATGACTGAATATGTTTCCATGGCAGAAAGTGTTGCTTTTTCTAATATGCTTATGTGCTCATTGAAATATATTAGAATGGCATTGAGAAACAGCAAATAGTACTGGGGTGGTGTAGACAATGGGTTCTCCCTATGCTCATTATCTGAAAAGTACAGCCATGTCCAGCAGGGGTGGTCTCCTCCCTAGAGCGGAAATATGACTGGAGCACTTGGGAAATTTTTTACTACTGTCTCAATAGGTGGCAGGGGTAACAGTTACTGTTTTGGTATGTGCCTTAGAAGATTCTCAAACTGCATACCACAGAACTCAAAGAAGCCTTTCAAGTCTCTGGCCCTTGAGGAAGTGACTGATAGGTTTTCTCACAAAGACTTCCACATAATAAGGTGATTGTGCTACAGCTTTTTTGGCTGCATTATTAATTATGTTGCACTACAGTTTGCCTTCTGGAGTGACGGGCACATTTCTTTTAATCTGGTATAACCCTGAGATTTCTTTTTATACTTTACACAGACATTATTAGCTCCATATGCTGAAATGCTGCTCCAGGGCAAGGAGTGCTTTTCCATTATGCTTGAAATCTGTTGTGATATGGCCTGGGCAGATTGCTCAGGGTCCTCATAGAAGTGAAATAGACCATTCACCACCCCTTCTTCTTTGTACCATGCAATAAGTGGAAATGATTTTATATTTTCCACGGTTCAATTTCTCCAAGAGTTTTGGGTTTCTAATACCATGATGGGAATGGACCCATTCCTAGGTCAAAATATGATTAAAGTTCATGAAATTAGTATTGTTTTGCACTGGTATTAGCCAAAAGTGTTCCTCGCAGCACCAACAATGTGCCCAGAACTGACTCCTTCTGTAATTCCTATGGAGTTACATGTATTGGTAACATGTTTAAATACCACTGTAAATGCTTTTTTATGAGACCCATTGCTCCTGCTACTATATGAACTGTCTGGATATCCTTTTTTCACATCACACTTGTTTCTCCCTGCAAATCCTGGTATTTTATGAGTTTGTGTCTCTCTGAACGCAAGACACTGTAATCACTGGATGTAGCCATTTCAATGATCAGTGCTACTTTTGTGTTCTTTTCATGGACTCCTATATCTGGTTTTCTTGCATCTGTTTTTTAATCGTTGGTAATGGATGATTCCATATTTTATAAACTTCATCATTTTCTATAAAGCTTTGTCACTCGTTTCCAATGTTTCTCAGATACTTCAGTGTTATAATGTTTACACAACCTGTGATTCAAGAGTCGTGCCACATTCTTATGCCTTTCAGTATACAGGCCTTCTGCCACTAGTGTATCATATCCAGCAACAAGATGTGTGACTGTTTCCAGTTCTGTTTTACACAACCTGTATTTATCTGTTTCTCTGACATATTCAATGGACTTTGTAAAAATATGTATGTAATCAACTATCCTGGGCCACCAATATTAACCTTTCATCTTTTGGTTTAAATTCACTTCTCCTTAACTATTCCTGTCTTAGATCCTGATCGACATGAGGTTGTTCCAGGAGTTTTCTTTACTTGCAGCTATCTTTATGCATTTTCCCTATTTCTTGCTACCTCATCTGATCTTTCACCTTATATTCTTTCTTTTGTTTTTTAGCACATTCATTTGCTGCCTGATTTTTATCTACTTATGTTTTGATTTCCATTCCCAACAGAGACTGTAATGCTTCTGCTAAACTAAACAGAGAAGTCATCTTAGGCTTGTTTTCCTCACATTTTAAAACTTTCCCTTTGGCTCTTGTGAGGTCAGCAGATATGTATGCAGTCCTAGAATTGCAGATCTGTACATGTAATCAACTTCGAAGAGGCCTATCCCTCTTCCAGAACGGGGAATAAATACTGATTTTTATAAATTATTGTTTGATAAGACAAAGCTAAGTCCATGCAGACGGTTAAGGAATTTTACAAGTGCAGCCCCCCAAGTTTAGCAGAATTGGCCTGCAAAAGGATGGTCTTACCCTTCTTCTGATCAGTCTAAGAGGGCAGGTCTAGACGGGTAGCAGGGCAGCTCATACCAGGGTTCTTTCAGACCTAGGACTTTGAGTTCTCCCCAAGCCAAGTCTGGAGTGAGGGCAGGGTCAGCCTAAACAGACCCAATGAACCAGGACAGGTGTTGATTCAAACAGACAACACCTACAGTCAGTGGTACATCAACAACTCAGCTTCCTCATTTGTTGTCCCAGTCAAGCAGTCATTTGCTCAATGTCAGCACAGGTTTTGGATGTCATTTTGGAAGCTAGGCTGCCCTAGAAAAAGAAAAGCTTGCTGATAAGCATGGAAGAGATTTTTTCTTTGGAGCACAACAAAAGTTTTGATGATTTTTCTTACCTAATTGAGGTTGTACACTGCAGTACCTTACTGAATACTGCTCTGTGAAGGTTCATGCTGCAGCCATTTCTGCTCACTATGATTGTGACCCTCCTTATTATTTTCTCACCTTTGTTTTAAAACAAATTTAGAGGGCAAAAAATATAAGACCCCCAATAGAGCTCCTTCCTACTCCTGGGATCTCAATTTGTGTTGTGTGAGGAAGCTTTTTTTTTTCCCTTTGAACCGTCCAGTTGAAATTTTGTCTTGTTTTGTCTTGACTTGCTTTTTGTTGCCATTACTCAGGGTATCTGAATTGTAGGCTCTCATCTCATGGCAGTTGAACCATTTCTAATATTCCATAAGGATAGAGTTCTTTGCATTTCATGCCTACTTTCATGCCAAAAGTGAAAAAGTGATGGCCTCTATGGCTTTGAACCAGTCACCATTCCATACGCCTACCAAAAAAAAAAATAAAAATAAATAAGGGAAAAATGCATTCATCAGATTATTTATTGCAGTTACGTTATTATTTGAGCAGAAGTAGAGAACATTTTCCTGTCTACCTGATGCAATACCTTTTGAGACAGTCAATCACCCAAAACTGTAAGTTAGAACAGGAAGAACAATTTTTTTTATAGCTTGGACTTTGTTCCGAGATGTTAGGGCTGCTTTCAGTATTAATTTCAATCTTCTAAAATATTCATTAGTAAGTTTTATTCACATTTGTTCATGTTTTATTGTTGATCCTTTATCAATTCCCAAATATTTATACACTCCCTGTTGTTCAACTTCTTTTATATCACATTCTTTTCCCAAACTGATGTTTTCTTGGTGCTGTAGCTTTTCTGCTTTAAAGGTTGCTTTTGCACATTTATCACGACCAAATGACATTCTTATATCATCTGAAAAAGTTTTGACTAATTGCAGTCATGCTTTCAGTTCCTCATCTGATGAGCTATACAGTTTTAAATCATCCACAAAAAAAAGATGAGAAGTCTGTACACTTTGTTGTTTTCTTGGAGCCAAATTGTAGCCGTTACCAAATCTGTTAAGTAGACAGCTTAATGGGTTAAGAACAAGACAAAAGAGCAGTGGTGACAAAGAGTCATCCTGAAATATCACTCTATGAATTTTTATCTCTGGGATAATAGTTTATCCGTTATCATAGCTTAGCTGCACAGCGGTTTGTCACTGTTTCATCATCACTGTAATGCAACTGATTAATTTAGGGAGTATCTTATATATTTGTAAGCATTCTTTCATCCATAAATGTGGGATGCTGTCAAATGCTTTTTTTGTAGTCTATCCATGCCATACTTAGATTCTTCCCTTTTTTACAATTTTCCATTATGACTTTATGACAAACGATCCTTTGTTCCATATGACTTTATTTTGTTATCCTTTTGCTTTATTGCCAAGATTGAGTTTTCCCTAAATGACTGTAAACTCCGTTGGCATCAATTCCAGTGTTTATTTTATATACCATTGGAAGGCAAGTTATTGGTCTGTAGTCAGATATCTTGCAGGTTCACTCTTAAGGAGGAGTATCATTTTTCCTGTTGTTTGCCAGATTGGCATCTGTTCAGGGCGAGTATATAAGTAATTCTTACTCATGTCTAAATCTTCATGTAAACATGTTAATACTTTTAACTAGAAGCTAAGTACTGAATCTGGGCCTGGGGTTTTCAGATTCGGAGCTTTTCTTAATTTGTTTCAATCTCTCTGGCCGTTATTTCATCCCATTTCATATCCTGTACATTTAAACTACTTATTTTCTTTCTTTCTTTTATCCATTCAGCATCTTTGTTATGTTCCACAGGATCTTCATAGATATTTCTCCAAATATGTCTATTTCTTCTTTTTTTTGGTGGTGTTTCTATTCCTTTTGCCTCCTAATTGTCTATAAAACTTTTTTGGGCCATCAATAAATTGCTTATTTTGTACTTTTCCTTTATATTTGTCTGTATATCTGCTACGTTTTTCTGCCTGCGCTGTTTTCTTTAGTTTATTTGCAGTAGTGTGCTATAGATCCTGGTCTGTGCTGATACTGCATGTTGCTTTAATCACTTCTATCTTTCTGATTATTTTTGTTAATCTGTTTTCTCTTCTATACACTTCTAACAGTGACACTTCTTGTTTTAATTGTTTTGTAGTTTAATGTAGTCAGCGCTTCCATGATGGCATTTGATTTATCTCCTTCTTTTCCCTTACTTCCCTGTGTTTTATTTATTTTATTTTATTTTACATTTGTTGACCAGGCTAGTCTAACTGGATACATGTCCATTTTCAGTAGAGGCCCAGGGAGATGAGCTCCAATGAGAACAATAACAAAATCATATATACAAAATTAATGTAAACAAGGTAAAATGCAGTTACATTAGCGAGACTAATCAAAGAGGTTAGAAGTTGATATCATATAGCAAAATATGCAGGTATAAGTAGTATCATTCAAATACAGTTTTAATACATAGTATATAGAAGAGATGTCAGCTGATTATATATGTAAATATATATATATATATATATATATATATATATATATATATATATATATATATACAGGTATAAGTAGTATCATTCAAATACAGTTTTAATACATAGTATATAGAAGAGAAGGCAGCTGATACATACATATATATATACAGGTATAAGTAGTATCATTCAAATACAGTTTTAATACATAGTATATAGAAGAGAAGGCAGCTGATATATATATATATATATATATATATATATATATATATATATATATATATACAGGTATAAATAGTATCATTCAAATACAGTTTTAATACATAGTATATAAAAGAGAAGGCAGCTGATTATATACACTTTCTTAGTACAAATAGTATTTACATTAATAAAATTGAAGAAGATGTAAGTAATAGTATGTAGAATAGAAGGTTAGTTGTTCTTAAGAAAGGGGGTAGATTACTGAGAAGAGGAGGGTAGGCTGAACCTAGTAAGCAGAGCTAGTTGATCAGTCAGGTTCAGTACAGGGGCACAACCAGTGTGTTTTGAGGAAAAGTTTCAGTTTGGTTTTGAAAAGTGATATTGAGGGTAGTGAGGAAAGTTCACTGGGGAGAAAGTTCCAGGATTTTCCAACAGTATCAGAGAAGTGAGAGTCACTAGCCCTGTTGTTTGATTTACAAATATTGACAAGAAGTTTATGTGATGATCGTAAGGTCTTCAGATTGTTGTAGGGGATGTTAAGGGTAGATAGAATAGGAGCATTTGTTGGATGGTGAAGGGTTTTATGGACAATGGTCAGTTGGTGGAATTTAACCTGATTTTGTGGTAAGACTTTACCTTTTATCAATTTAGCTGCACAATAATATATCCTATTTCCTTCTGTTATATTGCATTAGTTTCTATGAACTGTCTTGATTAGTGTTCATTTGTTTTATCAAACTTGTAACATTTGGGGTCTTATTAATTTCCTGTAGTCTGTTTCTTTTGTTGATATCAATATGTCTAGCCATCTCTATTAAATCAAGCAACTTTTCACTTAGCTCATTTTCATCTAAATTAAGGGTACATTCTTTATTCTCTGTTTCCTGTGGACATTCTACAGAAAGATCCACAGCGTCTCCCTGTACCATATTCTCTTCAGCTTCATCATGTGTCATTCATATGGGAATTCACTGGTCTATCACTCCACAACTCCACATCGGCTGCATCAGAGTTGCCACAGTTTCCTGTTCCTTCCCTTGCTGTGCATCTCCAATTGAACTTTCGTACTGGTTTCCTACTGAAGGCTTCAAAGAATCTTTTTATGGCAACTGATCAGATGCTTCCTCCTCCACTGGTTTCTCCTTAATGTGGAGATTCATTATTCTATCCAGCTGTGATGTTATCAGAGTTAGATTTTCTACACTAAATTCTTCACTTTGCATGTAATTCATACACTTCAGTTTCTGCTTCGTTAACTTCTCCATTACTAGTCATCTTATGTACTTTCTTCTATTGTTTTCTTATTTTTTGTATTGTAAACTTTTCTAATATCAGGATGCCTTTACCTGTATTTCTCTTCAAATATCTTAGGTGCTGCATTTTTGTATTGATTCGTTTTGCTTTCGCTTTTGCATAAATATTGCACCATATTAAATCTCCTTTTCTTTCCCATGTCCGTATTTCTTCTTCAGATGTCTCCTGCTTCTGTTTCTCCTCACTTGGGGAGCTCATTGATCTATCATGATGTGACATAACCTGTGTTAGACTTTCTACACTAAATCTTTCACTTTGCACATATTCCATAACTTCAGCTTCTATTTTTTTTATTCTACTTTACTAGTTTTTGTTCTGCATTCCCCCTTTAAGAAGTTATTTTTTTATATTGTCAGATTTTATCATCTCTCCATTTGATCCCTTGTTTTTGAAAGAATCCAAAGAAATGGCAAATAAAGTGCATGGTTGCTACAGGTCATGTTGGAGGCATTCCAATGAGTGCAGTTCCATAACATTTTCAACAATGGCTTCAGCCTTGGTCCTTCCACAAGATAGTTTTTTGCCACATTCGAACCAATGTACAACAGGCTGGCCAATTTTACTGCACAGTCCAAAGTATTATAGGAGATACTATGCTTAATAGCATGGAACACTTCTGAGGCTTCTGCTACAATGATCTTAAGTTCTGGTCCTTCAAGGTTTGTGTTCCTTGCCCACTTTGTCATCAGGTGGCTTGATTTTGATTGTACTGCAGCAGTCTTATGTTGTTCAGTTGCCTCATGCCTTGTGACACTGTTTCTGCCACCAAGGGTGACTAGGAATTCCTTTTTGCAGCAGTACTTGCAGAATGCTTTCAGGTCATTGCATTTCTCGAGTCAGTCGAATTCCATTTTCCAAATGTCCTACCATCTGCACATTCTGTTATCGGAGGTAGATCGTGATGGAGCTGTTGTTGTCTTCATTCTTGAATCTGTACTTAGCTGATGTGCAGCACATTTAGCAGAACTGTGTCAGCTGGAAGCAGTAACAAAGCAACACTGGCATTTGGAAGAACTAGCTTTTAAAGAACACTGGCATGAGCAACATGGCATTTAAAAGAACTGGCTTGAAAAACAGCGGCATGAAAAACATGGCATCTGAAAGAACTGGCTTGAAAAACAAGGCATCTGAAAGGACTGGCTTGAAAAACAAGGCATCTGAAATAATTATCTTGAAAAATACTGCCATGAAAAGCATGGCATAATAAAGAACTGGCATGAACAACACTGGCATGAACATGGCATCTGAAACTCACATGAAAAACACTATTATTTAAAAAAATGGCTTAAAAAGCACTGCATCTGAAAATTGGCATCTGAAACATGAAACAGTCCGTAAAGTACTTCTACCTGATCTAAGGTATAGATTTACTGAGAACCTGAGCAGTGGAAGAGAAAAGGGAATTATAACAGTACCAACCATTTAAAAAGGTAGAATGGTTAATAATGTAATGGCTCAGTACATCTTAAGGCTAAGTATTGGGGGGGGGGGGGGATTGCAACACTTAAAACCTTGATATTAACACAGCTGGTAGCCAAACCTCTGTACCTCTTAAGTGTAAGAAATCTGGACAAAGGCCCAATATCATGGACAGGTTTAATCACTGCCATCATAAGCATAGAAAATTACTGGAATAGATATTGCATTGGTATGCGTTTTGCAGAAAGACATGAAGTCTGAAATTCAAATATCTGTCAGTAATGATTTAAAACTCAAATGATTGCCAGAAAACCACACATTTTATGGGAAACAGACCAAAAATATGATGCAAAAGTCTACATTCTGAAAAATCAGAACAGTTGAGAGGTGCATTGGTAGCAGCTGTATATCCCTGCAACAGTAAAATCATCTAACCAGAGAAAATAAATAAACCATTAACTGACACAGGTTTTTAAATATTAATAATATTATAACAAAACATCTACAGAATTAGCTTTTTGCCCATAATACATTCCATATCTAAGCAGGGCAGGATAATACTTTAAGGCATTAATATTATAATAATGATTTGCCCTTCACAACAAACACAGCCATCATGCAGTCTAATACCACTATACCCAAATCACTACAGTTCACTTCTGAAGACAGGCTTAAAAACAAATAACTGAATAAATTAAATAGACACATACTTCCATTTGTAAAAGCAAACTATTCCAAAACAGCTCCACCTGTAAGATTAAACTATACTGACACACCCATGATAACATCTGTTAGTAGAATGCTGAATGGAGTATGTTTACTCCTGAGCATACCCCCCCCAAAATAAAAATTATATACGTACATTTCTCACTTATAAAATTACTTCTTGCAAGTCATCACTAAACAGACACTATAAAATAGATTACAGTGCACAGCACACCCCATGAACCCCATTTTACCTCAAAACACAGCATTAATAAGGAAACAAAGAAATAAAGCCTATTGTACTAATTTACCAGCACAATGAAAAAAAAATAAATGTTCCAATAGTAGCACAGCAATATTCACACTGTGCCCAAATAAGTACAACTTAATGTCTTGAAAACATTAAAAATATAAAATAAAATACACACATTTCCACTCAAACAAAGCAAACTATCCAGATGCTTTGCTGTCTGTAAAAGCAAACTATCCTGAAACAGCCAAAATAATGTCCATTAATAATATCCCAAGTGCACTAAATCTATCCCTGAGCATTACACCAACAAGAAAAATTATATACACAAAAAACTACTGCTTACCAATCATCTTAAATCAACCAATTATTTCTTCAAATAAGGTACATCACCCCCCCCACATAAGAGAATTATATATAAATTCTAGGAATCAATGTGAACCCTCCCATCTCTCCAACCATGTCTCTCTTCCTTTAACTCACTTCACCTCCTCCTTTCTCTCAATGTTAAGAAGTTTCACTCAAGTAGAAGAGTGATTACTATGTATCTTCTACAACTAATAATCAATGTAATTATGTATGTAGTTTATTTTTTTCATAGTTACAGACACTCATATGCTACATTGTCACCAATCTGCCTTTATAGTTTGTATTTTATTTGCTTTATCCATTTGTGTTTAGTTGAACTTAACATTTTCTGTTTAGTTGCTCTCAGTCTACATGTTTATGGGTACTGTATTATTTGTTCAACTTTTTGTGCCTTTCCATGTTCTACTATTTGTTCTTTATATGATGCAAGATTGTTTTTCTTAAGATTTATGTAAACTTGTATTGTAACTTCCTGAAGCTTTTCTCCTCAGGTCTCCACTGAAAATGGGCTTTCAGCTCAGTTGGACCAACCCGGTTAACAAATGTCAAATAAATAAATAAATAGATAAATAAATAAACTTCTGTACACCTACTTGCAAAGCTCAAAACAACCAATACAGATTCAAATACTATTAAGCCCCCCCCATTTACTTCTGATAATAAAAAAAGTAAAAAAAAAAAATAAAAAAATTAAAACACAATATTCCTGTTCATAGGTGTTTACTAGGCTAATGACCACAAGGGCCTTTTTAACACTAGCCATGCATCCCAAATCTCTGACATGCTCTGATACCTTTGATAAGTGTAAGCATGAGCCTGGGAGATGAACCATTTACAGGTTACCTGTTTGCATCAGAGGCATAGGTGCCAAACCAGGGATGAATTTCCAGTTCCACATCCAATTCTCCAATTTGCACTTCAATTGGATTAGGGTGGAACTCTGCTTCACATGGATAGTGAGCCTGTTCCATGGATGGATGGATGGATTCCCACTTAAGTTAAAGCCATAAAATACTATTTATACTTAGCACTGCAATCATAGTATTTACTGGGCTTGGGTGGACTGGCTTCCTGGATAGCTTCCAGGTGACTGGCTGGTTGGCTTCCCAGGGGGATTGGCTGGTTAGCTGACTTCCCAGTGGGTGGAGAGGTAGGTTGGTTGGCTGGCTTGCTTCTGGCTCCTCTCTTGATTAGTCAAACAAAATCTCAGTCCTTTAAGGCCATAGAAGCACTAATAAAAAAAAAATCTGTCTACAACTGTGGGCTTTGATGGACTCTTCATGCCCCAGTCTCCACCCCACTTTATGAAATACAGACAATTGCTGTGCAAGTTTAAACAATTATACCTAGCAGGAAACTGTTTTTCTGCAGGTCCATGTTGGTGATGTAACTGAATTGCTCTGGAAAATCCAGAAGTAAGTGTGGCTTTTCCACATCGATTTGGCTGTACAACAAAGCAAGATTTTTTATGTTCCACTGCTTTAGCTAGCGGACAATGGAATCATTTGATCCAAACCACTGTTAATGGGATGGGTGGCAACATTAGATGCTGACAGCTGCTCCATTCTGGTCCCAGTCCTGGTGGTTAATACTGGGGGCATTAAAGAAATAATAGGAATAAACCTCAAATAGCTGATGGTTATCAAAAGACATGCAATAAGGGGAGATTTAAAAAAATGAGTCTGGCACTTATTGTATAGGACTAAAGTTAGCAGAGAGGACTAAAGCTCTGACTTGTTAATGATCTCCTTTCTGTGCCAAGGATGCATGATTTGAGTCTTTCTACTTTAAGTTACCTACTTTGTGACATTGGACAAGTCACTTAACTAGACAGTACTGTGGGACAGTTGGGAATTTGGGCAAGGCTCCTTGATAGTCTCTAAACTGCATGCCTAGTACTAACTGTGAACATATGAACCTGAGGTGTTTCCAATATCCAGAATGTCATAGTGTGATTGGTGTAACAAAACAGTTTAAATCTGTCACTTTTCTGTAGAGAAATTATAACTTTTTTTTTTTACTTTCACTACTATAATCTATTGATGGCTTGCTATTTTAATTGTTTGGTTTATTTCCCTAGTTCAAGTTCCCTGCCTTGTTGCAAGTAGAGTTTAATGTAAACATTTTAGACAATCTCTCGTTACCATTTTAATAATGTGTGTAACTTTGGTATCGGTTTACTGTTGGTTACTTTATTTATTACTGTGAAAATAGAACTAACATTATCCAGAAATAGTAATGCTCATGTTTGCCCTGTGACTGAATCAATACATAACAACACTGTGAGGTTTTTCACAACTTGGGTTATTGGAATATCATGAACTTGCATTGGATGCCATGTGAACTAGACAGTCATTTTGCAACAGTTAGGAAAATGGTATTTAATCAGAGTAACAAAGGAAACAATGCTCACGTAACTGTGGCACAGACAGTATTGCATCTTAGGGCATTTAATGTTTTAACTGCAGAGCATGTTTTACTTTGTTCTCTTTTGTTACCAGCTGTAATGTGTAGTTTGTGGCATAGTGGTACAAGTAAAAATCAGTTATTAAAGCTTCAATCTATTATTATTTACATGCATTTCATCTTATTAGAAATACCTTTTTGCTTTAACTTTTAAAGTATTGGAAATTCTTTAAAGATGTGCCCCAGATTCAGCTCATCACCCCAATTTGAGGAGGATAGATGGTACCTGGTGAAAATTTACAGTAATATAGCTTCTTAAATCATTAACACGTATGTGGTATGGAATGTTACACCTCCAGCAGCCTACACACAGCTTGCATTCCTCAGCATTTTCTGAAAAATAAACTTAAAAAGCATAAGATAGTTAAATGTAAATATTTTGTGATCAATAAAAGCTGTTACAACTAAACAAATAGCAATATTAACAGTAAGAAGTATTCTTTACAGTGATAATAGCCAGTGCATTCATAGTATGTTGGTAAGTACTATGATATATTGTAATGCACATGATCCTCAAATTATATTTATTGCAGTACTTTCACTAACAAATTCTTATATCTTAGAAACTGTGTAATTAAGACATGTATGTATTTATTTATTTGTCTTTGTTTACTGGGAAAGTCCAACTGGGTAATACCCATTTTCAATGGAGGCTTACATTGCATTATACTAAGCTCTAGTTAAACATACAGTAGTTACATTTCTATTTGCATTTATACACACACATTAATTACATTTATACATTCTAAGATTTTACAGAGGTGGAAGTTACTAAAGAGATATATTGATATTATATATTGATGAAGAGATATATTGTTAGAACATTTTTGTTAACCAGACAAAAGCTTTTACATGACAACACGAAATTCTTCTATAAGTACATGTTTACTGAGATATTTACAGAAATATGAAAACATATGCTTAATTGTACAATTAGCAGTATAAATAACTCTGAATACCACTTAAAATGCACAGTTTACAGGGCAAGTATTGGTGGCTGTTTTCTTCAACGTCTAAGGTTTCACCTGATATTATGCAACAATTTGTAAGTCACTTGTTTTTTGAAGCATTGTGTACATGTGGAAATATTGTTTATTTTAATAATCACTAACAAACAACTTGCAATATCTTAGTTATAGTGTGATATAAATGGACAGTAACAATAAATGTCCATGTCTCCCACAATACCATATCACACCATACCCCTCAATAATATCTAAGAATCTCAGCTATGAAAATATGAACACAAATATGAAAATATGAATAATAAGTGAAAAAATAGGGATTCCTTTCTCTAATGCAGCACATCCTAGATTAACAATCATAGTGCCATTTTGTTAACTCCTTGCAATTTCTAATACTGCCTATTATTAGCTGGTAAATTGCTTAGTTAAAGAAGCCAGACTTGAACAAGGTATGGATGCCATAAGGAGCTATGAGTATGAGTATCAGCTGGAAATAAAAAAAAAAAAAAAAATTATGCTTGAATGAGTTAAAAAAAATATTTTTGTTTAACTGACACTTTGGATCAGGACCATAACTCTATGGCTTACAATTTCAAAAGGCTTTGATAAAAGTGCTGACTTTTTTGTAAAGTACCAGCAAAATGTAGACAATTTTAAATATTTGCTTTATTCATTACCTGTTCGTTAATTACTAACACCTGCTATAGATTACTTGGCTTATCTGGTGGTTATGTGATAGATAAACAATGGGATTTTTTATTGTGTTTTATATTTGTAATAAAGTGCGTAATTTAACTGGGAGGCATGTCACATTTCTCCTCCATATATTTATTGATGCAGCTCAAATCTCAGGTGGCCATGTATATTTTTATTTAACACTGTTTTTAATTTCCTTACACATTTAGTACATACCATCTGCTAGTGAAATCTGGGTAAACAGTAGTTCAAAAATAAACACAGATGCTCTTATATGTGTATAGCACATTTTTATATACAAAGCAAAACATAATTACAGCAATCTTAACCCTTAGAAAAGTAGGCAGGTTTTAGAGGCACTTCAAAGGACCAGAGCCTAATTAATAAAATACCCATAGGATGCGTTAACTTCAAAACATGGACACCTTTAAATGCTGCTGTTGTTAACTTAGAATATTTGAAAAAGTAAGTGCATTTCTACTGACTTGCATGTTCTGAAGAATATGAAGGAAGCATAAGCATGCTAATGCATCCAGCTTTTAATGGAATTACATCTTGCTGTTTGCATTATGCATTTCTGCTCATATTTACATCAAACTGGTTTGTAACTGAAAACACACTTTGTGGGGCATTTGTCACTTTTTTGACTCAGACATATATCCAGAACTCACTAACTTGTTTAATCACTTACAACATCCTTAATCTTAGATTACCTAAATTACTAGAGTTAGTGGCATAAGATGTAGCACACTTGCTTTTGGTGCAGAAGATTGTGGGTTCTATTCCCATAACAGGTAGATGAATTACTGACTGAGCAATGCAGCATAAGGGGTGTGTCATCTGCTTGAGATGGTGGCAGCTCATGTCGATGTAAAAGATCCCACAGCACTTACTGAAAAGAGAAGAGGAAGTTCAGTGATGCCTTGGAAAAATTTCTTAGTATAAATGTCACTTCAAGTTTCTCCTGAAAACTTACCTTGCGGGATTAACCTGATCAACAAAGAATAGATAAATAAATAAATGATAAATAATGCTACATTTATATTTCCTATCATACAACTGTGACATATTTTTAAGCTGCTATATTACTTGTTTTGTGTTGACTTGCTTGCATGAGCAAGAGCAACACTTTGTTTCAACAGGACAGGTTGTATGTGAATATGGCAAAACTGCCAAAAGATGTGACAACAGTCAGGCTATAGCACATGGTTAAAAATTATTGCCTGTCACCATACTACATCAATCAACATAACAACTTTATTGTTATCCAGTAACACAGTCATCAATGGTTTATAAACAGAGAATGTAAATGTCTCTGCATAGCAGCTGGGTCTTGTTTTAGTCCATTTAATGTTCTCTTTAATTTGAATCCTTGAGCAAAACTGATGTCTTACATTAAACACAATATGCCTTTTGAACATTAAGGAAGAGTGGCTCTCAACTCTAACTTAGTAAGTGAATTATACAAAGTTCTCTTTAAGACTTCAGACTCACAGTCCTGCTGATTAATAGCTATAGGCTGGAAACATTATTTGTTATACTGTCTTTGAAGGATGAAGCTGCATAGTAGAACAGCATTTACTAGATGTAAAGCAGAATCAATGAAACAGCTTCACATAAAACATACATTATTGTTTTGTTTGCACAGAAAATATGGGATAAAGTAGTTTTAAGCTGGAACTGAGTTAGAAGGGGGCATTTTATACAGCTATTTATGCGTTGTGGTATTTGCTATTATTGTTTATATAATTTTTGTTCTACCAGTCCAATTTAAAACTCGTTGAACTAGTGACATTTTCTTCACTGTTGTCTGTCTTTTTTTGTCATTTTAAGTAGTTAATAGCATTTTACTATTTACTAGATGTTTGTTCTACTTATCACTACCAAAGATCAGGGCTGGGTTGCTGGGACAGCAGGATATACATATGTTAAAGCCAAACACTCACAGACAATCCAACACCCCTACAATAAAATGTGGTAGAATAAAAATACTCACAGTAGATGAAAGACATAAAAGTCTGCAGCAAACTGAGACGGAAGATGTAGACAACAGGGCTCAAATGGGGGATCCGGTATCGTTATAAGTCCTCAAAGAAACTGTCGCACCTCTTCAAAAATATAACTCCCAATAGAACCCTTGTACATCAGCAGTGTTTTGCATAATTTTATAAAATGACCATAGCAGCCAAAATCAAGGATCTTGGCACTGGAGAACTGTTTACACATGAAAGATTCTTTTGTATTGCAAAATGCATTAAGATTTTTATATACCAGGCTAAAAATCACTGTATAAATTGTGATATCATTGCTTCCAACACTATTTTGAAAGTCATTTTGGAAACTTTTTAATACATATTAGATCCCCCAAAACTAAAGGATGACATTTACAGAGTGAGCACATCATCCTGCTTGAGCTTGTCCAACCTCTTAGGTTACAAGGATAGTCCACATGGAATTGTTTGCTTTTCTAGAATTATCTATAATTGGGAAAGCAATTCAAAAAGGCTGATTATAACTGGAATGGAAATAATGCAGGATTATACATGACCTTCTGGTAAAAGTCAAGCAGTAGCACAGACTACAGTCAAATTAAAAGTTCTGATAAAAATCAACATTTTTACAATGTGCTGTCCTGCTACTCCTTCCTTCTTTTTACCAGAAACAATAAATTCTGAGTGAGTTCAGCAACCTAAGCTTCAAAAGTTGCATAAAGCATTATTCTGTGTTAGTGTTACTTGTCAATATGTGTGCATTTAAATGCCTAATCCTTTTCCTCAGTTTAGCAGTTTCCTTGATGCTGTCTGTATGGATTTGATTCTGACCTCTGGTTGTTAACTGATAGCTGAGCTAAATCAACTGATCCAACTCATTCATGAGCTGCGAATTGAACCTAATATACAAATGTGTAATACACACACACACACACACACACACACACACACACACACACACACACACACACGCACACACATTTATGAAGAGCGAGAGAGAGATTGAGCAGTGATATGTCTATATATAGATGTAGATATAGATATATATGTATAGATATACATATGTATATATATATATATATATATATATATATATATATATATATATATATGTACCTATCTTTGCTTACAAAGAAAACAAATCAGAAATAATAAATGATCAGTAATGAATAAGGACCAAACAGAATGAATAAGGAACTAATAACATGCAATACAGCTGTTGGTGTGTGTGATGTGTGTTTGTGTGTGTGTGTGTGTGTGTGTGTGTGTGTGTGTGTGTGTGTGTGTGTGTGTGTGTACACTGTATTGCTCTTGTAACTTCTAGTATATAGTTGTTCTTGTTATTTCAGTGACAAAGCATCTTTCCAGCCTTGTTAGGCATTGTAGCTGTTTCTGTGACTGTCTACCTAATCTGTGTTAAATGTGTTGTATAAAATACCATTAGACAACTTAGCATACTGATGTTAGGCAACATACTTTATAACTGCTGTTTTTCTCACTGTTTTATGTTTGGTTACTCAATTCAGCACTTTCCCGTGTAAGATATGCTGGCTCACTATGAAAAACAACAAATAAACAAATGAAACACTGTAGATAAATAATTTTGCTGATTACACTAATGTTTTAATACACAATTAAACTAATTCCTGAGTCAGGCACAGATTTGATGTAGGTCACTTGTGGACAATAACAGTTTCTTTTTAAAATCTGTTCTGGTAGTCATAGTAGTCTAATGAATTTAAAAGCTCATCATGGTATAATTTGGGGGTCCTTCCACCCACTGGAAGTGTACATTTTGTGCATCATACTTTGGTTACAATGATCATGTTGGAGTAGAATCTACTTCTGATATTATTAACTTGATATATTAACTTGTCAATATCTTTCCGGAAGGTTCTGCACAGTTAATTAAGTTGTATGGAGCACAATAATGTGTCTGCTAAGATTGGAGGTTGTATTATAGGAGATAATGGCATATGGCAAATCAAACTCTGTCAGTAATGCATACATCATATAGAGCACAATAATTTGTCTGCTAAGATGGGGGTTGTATTTTAGGAGATAATGGCATATGGCAAAGCAAACTCTATCAGTAATGCATACATCATACTTATTATTTTCTTTAAATTTGTCCCCATTTGCCTACACTTTACTGTTACTGTTACTGAGTGGTGAGAAAAGAAATGCATAACTCCCACACAGAATGATTCATATATAAGTAGTTTAATAAAATGCTATCATGATTGCTTTGTGCTGATTTCTCAGGTTAGGAATTCAGCTCTGCATGTCTGTCTGAGTCACCCATGACACATGCCAACCTGAGTGTTTATTTTTTATATAATAAAAGATCCTGAATACAGCACAGATGCAGCCCTTGACCATTGCAATCACTGTGTTGTATTAGCTCAGTGGATGCAATATTACTGTTTCTGCACATTCCATTTTTTGTGAAGCCTCTAAAACTGCTGTGGCTTTAAGGCGTTCAAGCATTCTGTTACATGAACTATTTTAACACAAAAATATTTCTGACACCCTTTTGATATATCATTGTGCAGTCAATTATTTTATTTGCAATACAGTTTCAAAACAGTTTGTAAAATATGTAAAGCTGCTTGCCAAACTGATGTTTACAAATCTGGCATTTGAAAAATCTTTGTGTATATGTGTGTATATAAAATATATAAATATATATATTAAAATCTGTGTGTGTGCATGCACACATCTGTGCACATGTACATTTTGCCTATGCAAAAGACAATTCAGTTGTGTTTCCTATCATAAATGACAAATTAAAATATTCTGTGTTTATAATCTATGTTTTACTTATTGTGTTGCACTCATTCTTCATGACAGGTTTTGCGTAGAGAAGAAGGTATTGCAAACATTTAAGTGTACCTTCATTTCAGATTAGGAGAAAATGGTATAAAATAGTATGCATGGAAGCATTTGCTTTGTACTTATTGCTGCTGAAAAACTAAAAAATACTGTTGTTGCAGTAAAATGCAACATTGACAGATGTTGATGACCTTTCACCTTCTATGATCTAAATGATCACCAGCAAATGGATACTTAATATGACAAGATGAAAAGAAGACAAGAAGGAAAAGAAGACAGCAGAGGAATTCCAGTTTCTTCTCAGCATGATTTATCAAAATTTCAGAATAAGTGTTTAACAAGAAACTTTGGAACTGAAGCCCTTAATACTGAATGAAGCATACAGCAGATATACTAAAATTATAACAATAAAAGCATCTCATTAGATTGCTACTGCAAAGAAACAATCATCTGTTTGGTGACACTTTTGTTCACTTTTTCTGCACAAAGTGTTACCAATCCCCCAAAAATAATTTTACATCATAGATTACATGATGTATGCCTACTCACATGATGTATGCCCACTTACATTTTATATTTTTCTTTCTTAAACTGACTAAACAGGGACCTGTGAATCTTCACGGTCACATGGTAACATCATTCAGATAACAGATGACCTTTTTGTAAACATGTTAATGCAGGTTACACATAAATTCAGATCTGACTAATACAAATAAATGCAATGTAATAGATGTAGAGGTCTAGTTAGTATTTACTGAATGACTTTATGAATGAGCGTTTCTATTGTTTGGCTTATTGTTAGCCAACAGGGTGCTGGCGGAAATTGGGCTACTGTTGGCCGAAGAAGAGGAGGGGGAAGGCATGCCCGAAGGCAGGAAGAGAGGAGGAAGGTTAGGAGTGTAGTACTGAGGGTAGGAACTTTGAATGTTGGCAGTATGACTGGTATAGGGAGAGAGCTAACTGATATGATGGAGAGAAGGAAGGTTGGTATATTATGCATGCAAGAGACCAGATGGAAGGGAAGTAAGGCCAGGTGTTTAGGAAACTGGTTCAAATTGTTCTATCATGGTGTGGATGGCAGAAGAAATGGGGTAGGGGTTATCCTAACGGAACAGTATGCCAAGAGTGTTTTGGAGGTGAAGAGAGTGTCTGATAGAGTGATGTTTATGAAGCTTGAAATTGATGGTGTAATGATGAATGTTGTTAGTGAATATGCTCCACAAGTTGGGTGTGCGATGGATGAAAAAGAAACATTTTGGAGTGAGCTGGATGAAGTGGTGGTGAGTGTACCCAAGGATGAGAGACTAGTGATTGGAGTGGACTTCAATGGGCATGTTGGTGAAGTGAACAGAGGGGATGAGGAAGTGACTGGTAGGTATGGTGTTAAGGAGAGGAATGCAGAAGGTCAGATGATTGTGGATTTTGCGAAAAGGATGGACATGGCTGTGGTGAATACGTATTTTAAGAAGAGGGAGGAGCATAGGGTGACGTACAAGAGTGGAGGAAGATGCACACAGGTGGATTCTATCCTATGTAGGAGGGCCAGTCTGAAGGAGATTGGAGACTGTAAAGTAGTGACTGGGGAAGTGTAGTTAAGCAGCATAGAATGGTGGTCTGCAGGATGATGTTGGTGATCAAGAAGTGGAGGAGGAGTGTGAAAGCAGTGCCAAGGATTAAATGGTGGAAGTTAAAAAAGGGTGATTGTGAGGTGGAGTTCAGGGAAGAGTTAAGACAGGCACTGGGAGGTAATGAAGAGTTACTGAATAGCTGGGTAACTACAGCAGACCTAGTAAGGGAGACTGATAGGAAGGCGCTTGGTGTGGACAGAGGAAGGAGGACAAGGAGACATGGTGGTGGAATGAGGAAGTACAGGAGAGTATACAGAGGAAGAGGCTGGCAAAGAAGAAGTGGGATTGTCAAAGAGATGAAGAAAGTAGACATGAGTATAAGGAGATGAGGCGCATGGCAAAGAGAGAGGTGGCGAAGGCTAAGGATAAGGCATATAGAGAGTTGTATGAGAGATTGGACACTAAAGAGGGAGAAAAGGACCTGTACCAATTGGCTAGACAGAGGGACAGAGCTGGGAAAGGTGTGCAGCAGGTAAGGGTGATAAAGGACAGTGAGGGAAATGTCCTCACGAGTGAGGAGAGTGTGTTGAGTAGATGGAAAGAGTACTTTGAAGGGCTGATGAATGAAGAGAATGAGAGAGAGAGAAGGTTGGATGATGTGGGGATAGTGAATCAGGAAGTGAAGCAGATTAGAAAGGAGGAAGTAAGGACAGCTATGAAGAGGATGAAGAATGGAAAGGCTGTTGGCCCAGATGACATACCAGTGGAAGCATGGAGGTGCTTAGGAGAAATGGCAGTGGAATTTTTAACCAGATTGTTTAATGAAATTTTGGAAAGTCAGAGGATGCCTGAGGAGTGGAGAAAAAGTGTTTTGGTACCTATCTTTAAGAATAAGGGTGATGTGCAGAGCTGCAGTAACTACAGAGGGATAAAACTGATCAGTCACAGCTTGAAGTTATGGGAAAGAGTAGTGGAAGCTAGGTTAAGAAGGAAGGTGATGATTAGTGATCAGCAGTATGGTTTCATGCCAGGAAAGAGCACTACAGATGCAATATTTGCTCTGAGAGTGTTGTTGGAGAAATACAGAGAAGGTCAGAAGGAGTTGTATTGTGTCTTTGTGGACTTAGAGAAAGCATATGACAGGGTGCCTAGAGAGGAGTTGTGGTATTGTATGAGGAAGTCGGGAGTGGCAGAGAAGTATGTAAGAGTGGTACAGGATATGTACAAGGGTAGTGTGACATTGGTGAGGAATGTGGTGGGAGTGACAGATACGTTTAAGGTGGAGGTGAGCCCTTTCTTATTTGCAGTGGTGATGGACAGGTTGACAGATGAGATTAGACAGGAGGCCCTGTGGACTATGATGTTTGCAGATGACATTGTGATATGTAGTGAGAGTAGGGACCAGGTTGAGGAGACCCTGGAGAGGTGGAGATATGCTTTAGAGAGGAGAGGAATGAAGGTCAGCAGGGCTAAAACAGAATATATGTGTGTAAATGAGAGGGAGGGTAGAGGAATGGTGAGGATGCAGGGAGTAGAGTTGGTAAAGGTGGATGAGTTTAAGTACTTGGGATCAACACTTCAGAGTAATGGTGAGTGTGGAAGAGAGGTGAAGAAGAGAGTACAGGCAGGGTGGAATGGGTGGAGAAGAGTGTCAGGAGTGATTTGTGACAGACGGGTACCAATAAGAGTGAAAGGGAAGGTATACAAGAGGGTAGTGAGACCAGCTATGTTATATGGGTTGGAGACGGTAGCATTGTCGAAAAGGCAGGAGTCAGAGCTGGATGTGGCTGAGTTAAAGATATTAAGATTTGCACTGGGTGTGACTAGGTTGGACAGGATTAGTAATCAGTATATTAGAGGGTCAGCTCAGGTTGGACAGTTTGGAGACAAAGCAAGAGAGGCAAGATTGTGTTGGTTTGGACATGTGCTGAGGAGGGATGCTGGGTATATTGGGAAAAGGATGCTAAGGATGTAGCTGCCAGGTAAGAGGAAAAGAGGAAGGCCTAAGATGAGGTTTATGGATGTGGTGAGAGAGGACATGCAGGCGGTTGGTGTGAAAGAGCATGATGCAGAGGACAGGAAGAAATGGAAACAGATGATCCGCTGTGGCGACCCCTAACGGGAACAGCCAAAAGAAGATGATGATGAATGTTTAAGGTCTTCACCTCCCATGCACAAGGTACAAGACTCAGTCCTCATCTCCTCTGAATGCTTTCATGGAGTTTACCTGTTCACTCTATGTCTCTGTAGGGGGTAAAATTGGCTCCAAGGGGTACTCCTAGCAGTATGGGAGAAAGGCATATCTCTGATAAATTGAGAACAAGCATAGTAGTGCCAGTATACAAGACAAAGAAGACAATCACAAATGTGGGCAGTACAGAGATATCAAACTCCTATGACACTGTGTGAAAGAACCGGAGAGGGTTTCAAATGAATACGCAATAGTAGAAAGTAAGATGGGAGATGAGCAGTTTGGATTCACATCAGGATACATCTCAATTGAGCTGATGTTTGCAGGGAGACAGATAGGTAAGCAGAAGCTAGAGAGTATTTCTTCCCGGGCCTCCACTGAATATTGGCTTCATTCCAAATTGGACTTTCCCGCTATAAGTAAATAAAATAAAACTAAATAAATAAGGAATGAGTTCAACTGGGCATTCCAAGACGTGGAGAAAGCATGTGACAAGATTCCAAGAAAGCTGATTTGGGTAGTCCTTCATTGGTCCCCAAAACATTGGTAGAATTAGTGCAGGCCACAGCATGAATCACTGGTTGCCACAATCCACTGCAAGCAGTGACCATAGAAGGCACTAAGATCAAATAAGACTAGGCTGAAGGCTGAAGACCTGGAAGTTGACTGGAGAGGAAGCACAGGAAGTGCTCAGGGCTCTAGTTCCTCAGGAAGACGAGGAAATTGGTGGAGTTGAAGAAGAATGACAGTACCTCTGCAGAACAGATATGCAGATGAGCCAGGTATGGAAATAAGGTACATAAGGAAAGGTAGTGGTGGATTGCAGAAGTCCAGAAAATCATCCAAAGAAAGAAGTGCAGCTCTCACAAACGAAAAACAAGAAACCAAACTACTGAAAAGTAGGTGAGGATGAACGCAATGAGAGCCAGCAAACTGACAATAAAATAAAAGAAACTTGCATTTATTAGTAAGCGCTTTCGGTGTGGATCAGTGCCTCACCTTCATCAGACTGAAACAAAGTGAAAATCAATTAACATTCTTTATATAGAAAAATCTAACAATCAATGAATTAAAACCTAAATTAGTGAACCCAGTCAATTCTTAAAAGGGAAAGCCTTCGTGCACATTCTTCAAGTAATATACTGGTAAGATACACTGTTTTTAACTTGAAGTCATGTGCAAACATGAGCACATTTCCTTTATCTTGTTGAATTAGTTAAAAATAAAAAGCAGCAATACATATTAATTCAAAAAAATAATAGTTACCATAAATAAAAATGACATCAAGCCTTATAGCTAGTTGACTAAGCTAGCAATAGCAAAATTAATGATGAAACTAACTATAAGTTAGTTAGTAAAGTTAAATAAACAATATATAGTAAAATTCAATTAGTTAATTATTATGTATAAATATCTATCGCCAATGTAGTTACTAATAAATGAATATATATATATATATATATATATATATATATGTGTATATAAATATAAACCTAATAATCTAATAAGATATAAATAAGTAATAATAATTAATAGTGAATAAGTACGAATACATCATTATATGAAAATCTATCTATTAAATGTGTTTTGAAATTGCACGCCCTTAAGAGATGATTTTTTGACAGGTACTGTTTTATCTAGTAATTATACATAATGGCATATATAATGATGAAAGGATGCACTTTCAACTGTGCCTGGATCGAAATATCATACCCAGAGGACTGCGTGTTTTTACCATGCCTAGTCAAGGCAAGGACTACCCAGAACTTTTAGCTCAATGGCAGCGACTAAACATGGAGGTGAGTCGCAAATACTTAAGACTCTTGATTGACTTTTTTAGACCAGAAGAGTCTAAGCTAACTGATGATATCACAGAAAAACAACGCTTGTTGTTTAATGACTTTCCAACTCGAATTGTATCTCCACTATTTGAAAATATGTTAGATAGTGTGTCAGCTTTCGAACGAAAGCTTTTACAGCAGAAACGCCACAAAGTTATGAGAGATACAAATGATTTTGAAAGAGGCCATGTCTTCATATGGCCCAGATTTAACTGTAATGAAGCCACTATTTTACCAACAGAGATAGTTGGTAATAACTTTGGAGTGGTGAATCAGGATAAGCCTGCTAACAGGAATTCAAATAATAATGTTAACTCATTAGAGAAAACAGCAAGTATGAATTGTGTGGCTACTGAAAGGGAGACTGACGGTATTTGTCAGCCTGAACGCACTAGTGAGAGTCATATTGATATTCCTAATATACATGATATTGTTTCAACCACTGACCATAGCAATGATTCCACAGATGTTATACATCTAGTACATACTGCTGTGAGCACAGATGCTAATCTATACCTGGAGGTACGGGTTGCCAAGGGTAAAACCACCCAATTACATGATAGATCTATGCAACCACAACACAACAGTGAATCTGTAGTTAGACCAAAAACAACTAAAACACAATTAGGGTCTACCTCCAATGAACACCCTCAGTTGTCTTTTCCCCTGCCGGTGAGAACGGAGAAAGGCATATATCGTTCCCGTTCCATGAGCAGGGGGAGACAGAAGAGGAAATTCTCGGAGGAATATACACCTCAGAAAACTCTGAGGAAAATGTGGACAGGCAAATGCTAGTCCACAATATATCTAATACTACACTGACTAAAGATGAAGTTTTACTACTAAATAAAGGCTTCAATTTCATCCCTAGATGTCAGAGTCAGTTAACTGAAACTGTTATGGACCTCAGGTTATTTTGCAGAAATGTCATGCTAAAATTAATGTATAAAGATTCTACTAACAGAAATACAGAGTTTAAATTTAAGAATTTAAGTGAATTCATACCCTCAAATCATCCTTTAGTTGAAGCCTACCTGAAACTCACTGAGGAAGAATTACATAGTTACTATGGTAATAGAATGAACAATAAATCATACCATAGGAGAGATAATCTTACATATAGAGAAAGAATAAGCCTCAAGAAACTACAGGATGATCCAAATATCACTGTTAGACCAGCTGATAAGGGTGGTAAAATAGTTGTTATGGATACATCTGATTATATCAATAGGATATCTATGTTAAATGATGACTTTTATGAACAAGTTTCAGCACAGAACATAGAGCACACAATTAGATATGTACAAGATACAATACGTGACATATACATGGGTCAACTAATAGACAAAGATCTATATGGATATCTTACTATTCCATCTCCGACTATACCGGTCATACATGGTCTCCCAAAAATACATAAAGACCCGGTAAATCCTCCTATGAGACCAATAGTTTCAGGTCGAGGCTGGGCAACAGAGCACTTATCAGTATATATTGAGAAGCACCTTAGATCTGTATTGAACAACAATAAGGCAGTTTTATGGGACTCTAAACAATTTCTAATTGAACTGTATGATTGTACAAAAGATATAACGATTACAATGGACTATATGTTTGTCACGTTTGATATACAGTCCCTGTTTACAGTTATACCGAATGAGTTAGGTTTGACATATGTTACAGATTATTTAAGAGAGCACAGTAATTATTCTTCTGTAACCATTGATCTAATTGTACACTTTCTAGAGTTAGTCCTGGAAAATAATCTTTTCATGTTCCAAGGTAGCATTTACAAACAAAAGGATGGCGTAGCTATGGGCACACCATGTGCCAATAGCTACGCCAACATGTTTCTGGCATACTGGGAGGAACACGTTTTATTTTGTGAAGAGACATTTAAACAGCATGTCATTTTCTATCGACATTTTGTTGATGATTTATTTGTTTTGTGGAAAGGCTCATTAGATCAACTCTATAATATGTACACTATTATGAATAACCTGACAACCTGTCTTAAATTTACCATGAAATATTCATTGTATAGAACTGAGTTCTTAGACTTGTATATTGAAAGACTCCAAAATAACCTATTAAATACAGGTGTATATCGGAAGAGCTGCCACAGTAACACCCTACTGCTTAGATCTAGTATGCACCCACCCCATGTTTTTAGGAATATTATGAGAGGCCAAGCCATTAGAGCCTCCAGGTTGAATCCCTTAGATGATGGCTTTGAAGCTGAACTAAATGGTCTAAAGGACAGGTTATTAAAAAGGGGATATGGCAACATGGAAATAAACACACACTTGAATGATATACACGAATTAAGGTATACCAAGGGTGAACCCTATTTTGGACCGCATGAACCTATAACAGCCCCAGATAGGTACATTGAACGTTCACAACATGTTAAGTTCTCTACATATTTTTCATCTGACCATTTAGAACTCAGAGAAATTATTGGGAAACATTGGGAAATCCTACATGTGGATGATGACCTTAAACTAATAGTTGGTGATCAACCTGGGTTCTTATATAAGAACAAAAACAATTTAAAAAGGAAGCTCTGTTACCCTACATCTAGCTTTAGAGATAGGAAAGATGGATGCACTAAGCCCTGTGGGCATTGCAATTTTTGTTCCTTTATAGATAGTACACCTCATTTTTTCCATCCAGACTTACAGAAATGTTTTTGCATATCTGCTGAGGCTAATTGTATGACACAACATGTTGTTTATCTAGCTATTTGTCAGTCATGCTCCTCATTCTATGTTGGGAAGACTAACCGCCCACTTAGAGATCGAATGAGGGAACATGTTTACCATATGAAAAGGAGCACAATACATAATGCTTTAGCTAAACATGTCATGATGAATAATACACAACATGTATTTTCATTCAAAGTACTGGAGGTGATTACCCCTAACCCAAGAGGTGGAGACATCAAAGTCTATACAGAGGGCAAAGAAACAGAATGGATCATATTATTAAAAGCAGATAAAGGGCGTGGTTTAAACGAAAAGGCCTCAATTAGACCAAAATTGAGGCAAAGAAGGAATATCAAATGAACTCATTGACATCTAACTTGATACACTTCTGTTTTTTATATTATACTATATACAGTTTTTATTTAATAAGAGCACACTTCTCATATATATATATATTTTTTATACTTGCTTTTTATATATGCTTCTTGAACATAACATACATTTGCACCTTTGTATTTTAGCCTTGTTTTTATGATTAACAAGAGAAATTAGTAAAAAGAAAGGGACATTTGCGTGCAAGGATTGTAGGCAATGTCGCTATGTTAGTAATACCTCTTTCGTGACATTGAAACATATAAACAAAGCATTTTGGGCGTACAAGTATTTTAATTGTCACAGTGACCACGTAGTATATATCGCAACTTGTGTAACGTGACAATTATTACATAGGTAAGACCAAGAGAGTGTTACATCGTAGAATTTATGAGCATAATTTAGCGATTAAAAATAAGGACAAGAATAACTCCTTAGCTAAACATTCCCAGGTATGTGCAGATTTTAAAAAATTTGAATTTTTTGTCCTAGATTCCGTTGAGAAGGGATTGTTAATTGGAGACACAAATAATAGATTAGAACAAAAAGAGGCAATTTGGCAGCTGTGTTTAGGTGCGGATGAACTTCCGGGGTTAAATGAAGTTATAAATATAAAATGTTTCCTGACACACAGATAATAATTAAACACATTTACTATATAAAATGAATTTTTTAAAGGATTAGTGTTATGGCACTGTATAGTACTAGGTCTACCTATGGTAATATGTGGAGATATAGAATGAATTCATATTTTCACTAATAATAATAATATTTTTACCATTAATTAACTAACAATGTAAAGACATGGTTATGAGAGTAGACAAGTAATGTTTACAAGTGTAGATTCACACATATGGACTTAGAGGCATATTGATTTAAATTGTTATGTTTTAAGAATAGTTTTATGCACTACTGTGGTTAAAACATATTTACTAAAACAATTATATATTTGCATATAAAATTTATTATAGACCTTTTTAACAGTAGTATGTCATTGATTATAGATCATTATTTCAAAGTATAAGTTAGAGAGTTATGAGGTGAACGATTTCAGTTCATTTTATAAAAAGTTTTTCTGAAAAACTTTTCATCAATTAATTATTGGTATATGTATTGTGGATTAATTACTTGGAATTAATAGTGTGAAATAGTATGCTTTTTAAGTGTGTGTGTGTATATATATATATATATATATATATATATATATATATATATATATATAAAACAATGTATACATCTTTTAAATGTATCATCATAGATTTTTTGAAAAAGTTTTTATACATTATATTTTACAAAAGTTTGGTAAAGTGCATCTTACATCATTTCCTGTAGTATTGTATAAAACGGGAGTGTGGGAGATCTCCCGTTTTTTCTGAAGAAGTTCACGTGTAAATAAAAAGTGAAAGAAAGTGCTAATTCGCATTTGGCTTTGTGGATTCCTTTCAGTTTGGCTGGCTGCTGTGGATCTTTTTGTTTCTTTAATTGTTTTTATATATATTTTTTATTGTAACAGTTCCTGTCCTTTTAAAATTCTATGCAATTTTTAACTAATTGTTTAATTTGTTAAACATTGATTGAGATCAGTATATATGGTCAAAGCACTAGAAGAGTTTGTTATAGATCTGAAGAAGCATTATTGCGAAAGCGCTTATCTTTCTGTTCGTTGATTATGGATTAAATACTTCTATTTTATATGCCTGGACTCTATTTTATTTGATTTGACACATCAAGGGTTTGTACCTGCTCATGCTTGGCTGTTACAGTATTTTTTGATTATATTCTTCTTATTCAGCTCAAGCGCTAACCTGTCGCAAGATTGGACTGTTTTTGGATAACTTATAGTTGGTTTCATCATTAATTTTGCTATTGCTAGCTTAGTCAACTAGCTATAAGGCTTGATGTCGTTTTTATTTATGGTAACTATTATGGATTTTTTGAATTAATATGTATTGCTGCTTTTTATTTTTAACTAATTCAACAAGATAAAGGAAATGTGTTCATGTTTGCACATGACTTCAAGTTAAAAACAGTGTATCTTACCAGTATATTACTTGAAGAATGTGCACGAAGGCTTTCCCTTTTAAGAATTAACTGGGTTCACTAATTTAGGTTTTAATTCATTGATTGTTAGATTTTTTCTGTATAAAGAATGTTAATTGATTTTCACTTTGTTTCAGTCTGATGAAGGTGAGGCACTGATCCACACCGAAAGCGCTTACTAATAAATGCAAGTTTCTTTTATTTTATTGTCAGTTTGCTGGCTCTCATTGCGTTTATCCTCACCTACTTTTCAGTAAAGAAGGAGTGCAGGAAAAAAGTGGGAGATAGAAAAGATAGACCAAGCTAATGAGCCAAAGAAAAAAGCACCAAGGAACCATAGATACTGTTTTATTTGTTTGTGTCTTTCAGCTTTTTACGGTTAGGGGTTACCACAGCGGAACTCCGGTCTGCTAATGATTGGTAGTTTATTTTTACGTGCCGAGTTACCATCCCTGATGAACAACCTTCAACGAAGGTATGCCCATTCACGCATGTCTCCACACAGAAGACGCTCTAGCTGAGAATCGAACCGGACAGTGTCTTACTGTGAGGAGACAACGCTACTGCAGCATCACACCGCGGACTAATATGATACAAAAATAAAATCATCCAAAATTAACCATGTTAAGTGCTTGCATCATATTAAAATGACTTCATCAGAACAACTGTCCAAAATTACAATCCACATTTAAATAGTCTCCCACAAAACACTGCAAACCAATTAATACACTAATTAGTCAGCATTTAAACATGTAAAGCACCAAGTACCAAGATGTTGAATTTAAAAAAATGAAATTTGTATACATCAAATAAAATTCTCCTAATGTCTTGTTTATACACTTTTCATATTATATTATATATATATTTTCACATAATTCATAATTTTATATAAAACTTTGTCTATACAAGATAATACTTAAAAAATGCATTCAGTTCAAATATATATATATATATATATATATATATATATATATATATATATATATATATATATTGTGTGTACTAGTGTCAATAAATTCAACCTACATTCAAATAGGCCAGTGTACACTATCTAATTTGATTAGCCCTTTCCTTTAAAACTGAAAATATAGATATATTATCATTTAATCCAGGATAAAAATTTGCAGCCAGTCTAAGCTGCCACATTAGTTCCTTTTTATATAGGTGATTTTTCCAACCCTCCCCCTCACATCCAGGCTCACTGAATCCACAATGGCAAATTTAAAACTAGTAAGTCCACTGCAAACCTGACTACGTCTGTAAAGGGCGTTGGCTTCCTTTTGATGTTTGATTTCATATAGATGCTCGCATATTCTACATTTCAGGGCTCTCTCTATTTTCCCAATATAGAACCCATTGCAGGTGTTGCACAATGCAATGTAAACTATCTTGTTAGTATAACAGTTCCCTTTCCTTAAATATATAACACTGCCAATTCTATTATTTAAGGTTACCAAAGGTACCTGAAGGATGTACCCTTAATAAGAACAACATCCGCAGGGTTTAGTATTTCCTCTGTCATGTATCCCATCCACTCTAGTTTTCTCCAAATTTAATTTGATGTTACTACCAACCTTCATAGAAAAAATGGGTTTTCCCCTACCTTATTGTATACCTCATTATTTACCCCAGTTTTTGTATAAAATCTGTTTGATCTGATTAGACAAGGGACTGTATTGAATAACACATGCCTGATTATAATTTCTAATATTAGAATTCATAAGGCTATCCTGTTCTAATACACCCCCTGTTTTATCCATTCCATCCACAACTCTATCCATCTTAGATCCAACCATAGTACAAGCACTACCCAATAAGGGCTTATATCTCTTCCCCCATTCACCAAGAACCTCCACAATAATGGGTTCAACTATATGGGGTGGATACCCCCTCTCAAAAACATGTTTTTCAAGACTTTAAGCCCTTTTATTACAGCTTCTCTCTCCGAGGTCATTCTAGCCACCCTAATTGCTTGACCTTTAACTACACTTTTTTCTGTTTTTTAGGGTGGTGGCTCAAATAATGTAGGTAAGCATTACAAAATGTCAGTTTCCGGTATACACTAGATTTGAAACCCTGTTTAGTCTTAGAAATCCTCACATCCAAAAAGTTGGTTTCTAATTTATTCACCTCACGAGTAAATTTCAAAAATGATGTGGTTTGATTCAAATATTCCATAAACAGGGTAATGTCTTCTTCCTTCTCCTTCCACAGAATAAAAATGTCATCCAAAAAACTTTGATACATGAGTATATCAGCCCAAAATTTGCTGTTAAACACCCATCGTGCTTCCCAGCCAAACAGGACCAAATTGGCATACAAAGGGGCACAGACCGCTCCCATGGCAACACCCCTGATTTGTTGGTAGTATTCGCCCTCAAAATATATAAAGTTATTATCTAAGACATGGGCCATAATTTCACAAATCAGTTGGAGTTGTCCATGGTCAAGAGTGGAGCAAGTCTGTAAAATATCCTCAAAAAATTCCATCCCTTCAGTCCTAGGTATACATGTAAATAGGTCCTGGATGTCTATTGTTAAAATAAAATCACATCATCAGACCATAACTCAGATTTTACCTGTCCCAGGAAGTCCAATGAATATTTAAGGATATGTGGTATCCCTTCCAAAGTATGTCTACAAGCTCTATCCACAAAGGCAGCCAAATTGTGAGTTTTAGACCCACTGGCTGCCACAATAGGTCTAAATGGAGGAGAATGAATATGTTTATGGATTTTAGGTGTGTCAAAGAAGGCAGGAACCTTAGGATGTGCATTGACCAGAAAATTATAAGTTTCAAATGAAATTCTTTGTTCTAATAAATATTCTTCCAAATAGCCATCTAGACATTGATAAGCTATGTTAATTTGATTTTTTGAAACTTGCAGATAGTTGTTTTCATCAAATAGCATCCCCCTGCATGATGTTAATATAATCATCAGTATCAAAAAGAACTATGCCGCCCCCTTTGTCCGGAGCCATAATCCTAAGGGTCTTATCAGCCTTCAATTCCTTTAGTAAGGTCCTTTCCTTTGGGTTCAGATTAAAATAAAACCTCTTCTCTTCCACCCATAAACCATAAATTTCCTCCTTGACAACTTTTTCATAGGTACTTATCAGGGGATGTAAAGGTGGGTGATATGTACTGCTTTTCTTTATCCCACCAGTAGAATCCGACATGGTCACAGGAAACAGAACCTGAAAATTTAACTTCCTAGTATAAAGGTGTATGTTCAACATGACCTCTGTTAAGTCTGGAATTTGTGTGTGAACACATTTAAACCCCTTGGAGAATAAAGTAAAAAAATATTTTTTAATCTCCCTGGAGGTACAATTGTAAATTTTGAACCCGCAATGACAATTTATAATATTTTCATTAATAATTTCCTTTCTTTTCAATAATAATTCCTGCCCCTCCCCCAATTTGCAAAATTCTTTCCATGGATTCCCCTGGTAATGTGTATTTTTCCTTTCCATATTTCTGTTGGCTATTCTTTTCGAGCATCTGGGAACTTGAAAATTCCCCATATTAGGGTCATTGTTACCATCTATACTCACATAATCTTCATCCCCTTCATCACCTTCATAAATATCACCCTGAACCAAATCAAAGTGAGGTTTTTCATTTTCCTTCACATCCACATTTCTCTCTATGTAAATTTTATTGATGGGGTAAACTTCATGAAGTTCATACTGTCTTACATCTTGATTTAATTTACGTTTTTTCTTGTAAAACTGTCCATTGCATTTGTTCTCTACCCTATTAATTACTTTAGCATACAACTCTTCATATTGTTGGAACAGCAAATCATCTAGTATACTTTTGTTCATTCTATCTAACTCATTTTCCAATTCAACTTGCATTTGTTCCTGATAAAAAAAAAAAAAACACTTTTTCTAACAATTCCAAACCCCATTTGTCAAACAAGTCCCCAAAATCATTAATAATATCAGTGTCATAGTATAAATCAAAAGGGAACTTAAAAACACATAAACCTTGTGGTACAATTTTCAAACAAATACATTCATTAAAATATATCATTTCAGTTTGCAATGTTTTGTGTTTATACAATTTCTTTTCAAAGGCAAAAATTAAGTTCTTCAAAGAATTATAATTAGGAATAGAAGAATTCACATTATTTCTTTCCTCATTATAAATATTTTTCACTTCCAAGCTAAGAAGGAATATGGGTTGGCTAACTAAGAGGCTAAGAAAGGAATTGTAATAACAAAGAACAAGGCATCATAGGTAATATATCAGGTTCTAGAAAGCTAATCGGTAGATGGTACAAAGAAACTATTAAGCTGCACAGCAAAGACAGAAAGATAAAAAGACAATGAGACAAGGGATGCAGCAACAACCTGCTTACCAGCCCACAGGATGTCAAAGGCTGATGGGAGGAGCACTTCCAGCAGCTTCTGAATGAAGAAAATCTCACAGAAGCTGTACTGCCACAGGCACAGCCTATGGTGAAAGAGGAGGAGGATCCCACCATAGAAGAAGTGAGAAGACCACTAAAGGAAATGAGGTCAGGTAAGGCAGCAGACTCAGATGAGGTCACAACAGACATAATAAAGATGCTGGGTGACATAGGGCAGACATAACTCCTGAGGATACTCATAGCAGTGTGGAGTGAAAGGCGTATCCCAGACAACTGCAGAATAAGTACCAGTGCACAAAAACAAAGGGGCATCCACAGCTGTGGGCATTTTAGAGGTATCAAACTCCTGTCACAATGCTTGAAAATTGTGGAGAGGGTGATTATAAATGACTATGCAGAATAGTAGAAAGTAATATAGAAAGTAAGCAGTTTGGTTTAAGATTAGGATGCATCACAACCAACCCGATGTTTGCAGTGAGACATATAGTTGAGAAGAAGCTAGAAATGAAGAAAAAGTTCAGCTGGGCTTTACTAGACATGCAGAAAGCATATGACAAGGTCCCAAGTAAGCTGATTTGGGTAGTCTTGTGGTGGTTCTAGCTTCCAGAAACATTAGTAGAATTAGTGCAGGCTATGTAGACGGACACAATGGCTTAAGTACAAGCAGCATTCAATTTACATGGGGATTCCCAATGGGAGTGGGTGTGCATCAGGGTTCAGCCCTGACCCACTGCTGTTCATACTGATGATGGACTTCATTTGCAAACAGATCAGAGGGTACAGAGCAGCAAAGTTTCCGTATGCAGACAAGTGAAGTCAGATTTTGAGCAAGAACTTCAGGAAAGGATAAGGTAATGGAATGCAAAACTGAAGGGGCACAGGACAAAACTGAATACAGATAAGACAGTTGCAATTACAGCAAATGGAGGAAATCTGAAGAAGCTGAAGCTTGAGACAGATAGTTTAATAGGTTAGCAGCTTCTAGTATATGGGAGGGGTAGTTGAGGAGAAGGGGAGTCTGGATAAGGTGGTCAAAACTTGAATCAGAGGGGCTGCAGCCAACTGGTACAGAGTGTCAGAGGTAGTGTGTGACAGAAGAATGCTAAAAAAGCTGAAAAATAAGATGAACAAAACAGTGGTGTGACCAGTACTGCTGTATTATACAGCAACCTGAGCAGTAAAGGCAGCGCAAACTGCTAGAGGTGTTGGAGATGAAGTTCCTGAGATGGCTGGTAGGATGGTCACAGAGGGACAGATAATGATATTAGAGCAGAACTAGGTCCATTTCCAGAAAAGGTCCAAGAGAACATGTTATGATGGTTTGGGCATATTTTTAGGAAAGCAGAATATGATTTGGTGAAGATGATTTGGAAGAGATAGGAAGAAGGCATAAGGAAACAAGGGCATCCAGCAAAAAAATGGATGGATTGCATGAGAGAATACCTGTGACAGGTATGACTGTTGAAGCTGGTATGAAAGTGACATTGAATCAAAAGAGATGGTGACAGATGACATGACATCCCAACCCATGTGGAAAATGGGAAAAAGTGGGTCATGGATGATGATTATAATTTATATAAGACAGATATTATGGAGTTCTATCAAATGTCCCACTGTAATAGAAATAAACGCACAGTTTGGATGTGCTGATATTGAAGTAATGAAATAAATATACCCCAAAGAAGAGCTGAAACTTTATTTCTGTCATAAAGTAGTATGGAAGAACATTTTATTAACCTGATGTCTTTATTTAAAGCAACCATATCCTGAGTTATAAGACATTTAGAATTTAGAGAAATTGTATAACAACAGTAAAAGAAGGTAAAATCTAAAAACAAACAAAAAGAAAACAAGTGCGTAGAAGTAACCCATCCCGGGATACCTGACCTCAGTAATTGTACTCGTTCTGCTTTCCCTGAAAATAAAAAGGAAGAGATGCAAATGAAATGATGACCCTCTGGGGCTCAGGACTCAGATATTTACACAACTAATCAGAACTTCACAGGCCTCCCAAACTTCCTCTTCCAAGAAACAAGTCTGTATTTATGACCCATTTACCATCAGAGAGCCAAAATCTTCCATTGGTAAAGGCAAAACCAGTGGCCCACCATTTGGTATCACTTACCCACCATCCAAGTCCTTGTCTTCAAATACTTAAAATGAACACTGTCTTACACCTTTATTTAGTGTATTGTGCAATTCTATCATTGTAGGTGGCTTCTTTTATTTGTAGCATTTACTAATCGCTTGCTTTGTCACCAGGAACACTGGCTCCAAAAACATGATTCATGTTTCAGCCAAGAAGTCAGGCTTACTCAATGCTTTCTACACATCAGTCCTTTACAAATAAGATGGGACCCTCTCCCTACCTTTCTGAACACATTAAATCCATTATAGGGTCCCTACCTTTCTGTCCACATTAAATCCATTACATTCTCTAAATGGGAGCAGGAGCTGTGAAGCTTTGGAAGATGTGAAATGAGTCGCCAGTTCCCCCAAACTCCTCTAGCATTCTGCCGAGTCTCCCCCTAGAAGCATTCTCGCTGGTCTAATTGGAGAATAAAAGAAATGATGAGAGGATTGGTGTATTTCCTATAAATGTATTTAGGTTCATAGGTTTATACTAGGCTATCTGCCCGAGGGCATTTATAAGCCTAGCCCATAGTTTTTTGTGGCTTATGCCACCCCTTAGTTTGGAGAAACTATGCCCATTATTTAGCTGTGCCTCTGTCGAGCAGTGACACTGAGGTAACCCCTGGGGTGTATCTGCGATCTCCCATCCATTGGTCAAGATTCCTCTTGAACAAGGTCAGCGAGGTGCTCTGCCTCACATAAACCGGGATTTTGTTCCACGGCATAGGGAGTCTTTGAGTGATGAATCTATCCCTCCAGCATGTCCTATTAATAACCGTGTCGAGGTTTAAGTCACCCGCCCTTGTGGCTCTGAGGGATCTAGATTTTTTGAGATGAAGCATATTCATCAAATCTGGGTTTGACATGGCCTTGTATGTCAGGCATAGGTCACCTCTGAGCAAGCTGATGCAACTGAATATAACTGGAGTTCTTTCAGTCGTGCAGCATAAGACAGATTTTTGAGACCCTTTATCCTTTTGGTGAGGAACTTTTGTGGCCTCTCCAGCTGCTGCAAGTGTCGGGTCAGATACATTCCGAATGGGGCATTGTACTCGATCATTGGTCTGATGAGTGATGAGTATAGGGAGACCATGACCTCCCTTGATCTAGATGTGAATCCCTTCATGATAAGGTGGGCAATGTAGAAGGTCTTCCTAACTACTTTAGCAATATGAGTGTCGAATGAAAGGCTACTGTCAACCTGGGTTCCCAGGTCCCTAATAACTTCTTCTGTGTTCAGGGGATTGCCACCTATATGGTAGCTAGGGGTAACCTTATTTTTCCCGAAGGGTATGACTATGCATTTCTTGGCATTTAACTTGAGGCCATGGCTCTGGCACCAGTTATCCGTTTCTGTGAGACCCTTCTGAAGGATGTCTGTGTCGGATGTGTTCTCAACTACGGCGCCCAGTTTGCAGTCATCTGCGAACTTTGTCAGCCATAACCCTCCTGTGTTTGCTTGTACTTCAGAAAAGTAGATGCCAAACAAGTGTGGGCCTAGGACTGAGCCCTGTGGGACACCACTTGTGACAGGCTTAGAGTCTGACATGGCGCCAGCAACTCTGACCCTGTAGGTTCTGTCACTCAGCCAGTTTGCAACCCATCTTGTAATGTATGGGTTTACATTTAAGTTGATGAGTTTTTCAATGATACCCGAGTGGGGTATTGTATTGAAAGCCTTCGCCAGGTCTAGGTAGGCTGTATGGACTGCCTTTCCTAAATCAATGGCCTTGGTGACTGTTTCGAAAAAGTCAACCAAGTTTAAAAGGCATGATCTGCCTTTGACAAAGCCAAACTGGGTTGGATCCAAAGTCTGCAAATTCCCTGTGTCTTCATTTGAACAGCAAGGACAATGTAGCTCATGCTGATACTGCCATCACCGGCCTTATTGTGCAGTAGAAGCTCGAAAAATTCTTCCTGGTTATCCCAAACTCATTTTGAGGGATCTGCCATCAATGTTAATAATACCTTATGTATCCTAGGCAGCCATCTTTTCACTGGCTATACCTCTTTCCAGAAAATGCTGCAACTGCTATATTTCTGGAATCATCCATCACCCAGACAAATCTTGGAATAACTGTACTTGCCCATTGCATTTGACTACCAAAGGATTTCAGTAAAGCAGACCTTCTGTACACCAACTCCTAAACACTCATCTAGTCCACTTGGCATTCCTGTCACCTTTGTAGGCCCCACAATATTAATCCATTGCTGTCAACTCATTCAGCAAAACATAAATATCACTAGAGGGGTAGTCTATGCCCTCTTTATTGCCACTGGTTCCTTCATTTTAGTTTCCTTGTAAATTGATACTATTCAATATAATTTGACTTAGACTGGAGTTACCAAAAAGTACAATACCATATTTGGGACAGACAGCCAACACCTCTCTTTTAAGTCCTACTTCTAAGTGACCGAATCCATTGTTTTTTTTTCATTTTCTGGCTATCATTTTGGACCTCTTTGCCTTCCTCTGAATTGTCTTTAACATGATGACTCCAAAAATAATGGGAATAGTACAGTCAAATACAGAACTAAATTGAGAATACATATCTTCATGGCCAGCAAGAGGACGGGCAACTCAATGTTCAAAATTCCCATTTTTAGAGGAGCCCTAAATGCTTTTACTGAGTCCCTCAAAAAAGAATAATTTGTTCTATATTTAGTGATAGTTGTCTTTTTGATGATTGGAAGGAAACACATTTATAAATCTATGTATTAACTCTCTGAAAAATATATGCCCGCCATAGCTCCCAAGGTCTTAGCGCAAAACATCTGGACCTAGCCTAAAATAATGGGTGGACAAAGCCGCAAAATAAAGACAGATCTTAAATATTGTTCATGTAAACTTAGAAAGTTGCTAGAATAACAGGATTTGTGTTAAAATGCATTTCCTGAAGGATATGAAGTCTGAAAATCAAATTCATGCAATTATTTAGAAACTTCAGTTTTTATGAGGAGCAGACCAACAAAATGGACAGCATGTGCACTTTTTCTGTGTATACGTGTATATGTCTATACAATATATGCACACACATATATATATATATATATATATATATATATATATAAAGCACAAAAATGATTTCTAGCAACACCAGCCATTCAATAAATGACCAATGTTCCAAAACGACAGTAAATAGCTGCCAAGTATCCTTTATTAGGCTGACAAACAGTGAAAACAAACAACACCAAACCGGTTTCACCCCTTAGGCGTCATCACGTACACCAGCTTTGTTTTGTAACTCTATCTATATATATATATATATATATATATATATATATATATATATATATGTATGTATATATGTATATATAAACACACACACACACACACACACACACACACACACACACACACACACACACACACACACACACACACACACACTCATACATACGTATGCAAAATATATGTAAATATATGCCATGACTGTGACCATTGTCAACCCACACATACTATTCTAGACTGACATACATGCTTATACCTACACACACACACACACACACACACACACACACACACACACACACACACACACACACACACACACACACACACACACACACACATAATATATATATAGCTGTAACCTATCATCTTTTAACTGGGGCTTCCTAAAAATCCCCCCTTAGATGATGCTGTTAATAAATTCAGTACAACTTTCCTGAATATCCTAAATAGCCTTGCACCACTATAAGGAAAAGACTAGAAACAAACAATACAATCTGGCTATCCAAAAAGAGTAGAATGTAGAATGCTAAAACAGGAAGCATGGAAAGAATGGCAAAAATAGAAAATACCACAAAATCTTGGAAAAAAAAAGCAAAGTAATAAAGACAAAAAAACTACACTATAATAATTGTGACAATAATAGTAAACACAACATTAAACAATTCTGAACAGCCATTAAAGAAATCTTGCATCCTGGCCATAAATTCAACCCTAACCCATGTCTCAATAACTCATTACTGTAAACCACAATAGTATTCAATTCTTATTTAATTGATAATATAGCAACTCTAACCCGAGATGCCCCAGCATCTAATTCTAACCCTGCCCAGCAGCCATGCATCCTTACAACCAGGTCTATATCACTTCCACGAAAACACAAGTACTCGAACACCTATCCATTGACCTTAGTACAGCAAACGGTTCTTTCATAGAACCGACATATCAGTGAAACTTTTCCCAGGGCAAAGAGTTAGCTGTCCAACATGCCAAGCAATACACACACTGCAGTATATCAACCCATCGAAGTGGGGAGCTGTACCTCCCCCACACACCCAGTGTGGAGGGCTGCACCCCCCACACTCCCCTTACTTAAATATACCAACTCCAAGATTGCACTACAGTGGAGAAAAGGGCAATTTCCAGATGTTGGACAGCTAAGTCTTTGCCCTGGGAAAAATGTTTGCTGATGTGAATGTTAGATAAACATCTGTTCACTGTATTAGGGTTGATGGATAGGTGTTCCAGTACTTGTGTTTTCGGAGAAGTGATACAGAACCCTCATATCCACTTTCACCTTCAAATCTGTGGCCACATCCTATATAAAACTACTCTTAAACAAAATCATACCATGCTTTACTTCAGCTGATGACCTTCCAAGCAAGTACCTTAAAATAGCAGCCGATAGCATTGCCTACCCTATCTCAGTCCTTATAATTAGGTCAATTTAGGAATCTCACATTCCATCTCTCTGTAAAAAGTCACACATTATCCCTTTGCACAAAGGAAGAAATTCAACAGACATTACTAACTTTAGATATGTAGAAATCTTATTCCCCCTCTCCAAAATACTTGAAAAATGTATTCACAAACAATTGCTAAGCTTTCTAATTCAGGAAGAACTCCTATCCCCTCCACAACATGGCTTCTGTCTTTCTCATAGTAATAACACTATACTTCTAACCTGTATAGATACTATCAATAAAGCCAGATGACAGCAAACTAGTCTCCTCCTTATTTCTAGAGATGTCTAAAGGTTTTGACACAGTTTATCATAGCAAACTTCAAATGTCCTCATTAGGTCTCTTTCAGCCCATCCTTCTGTGGTTCAAAAACCACCTGTCCAATAAGTATCAGTCAGTAAAATGACACTCCGTGCTCTATCCTTACCTCCCAGTCACCACCAATGTATCACAAGCATAACTCTAAATCTTTTACAGCAAGAAGTGTGGACAAAGCCATAAATAAATGGTCCAAAAGTAGGACCAATTTTTAAATATTGCTTGTATAAACTTATGTTTTGCATTGATATGGAACTTTTGAAGGGTTTGATGTCTGAAGTTCAAATGTCTGCCATTATTTTCTGACTTCAGTCCTCAAATGATTTGGCAGAAAACCAAAATTTTATGTGGAACAGGCCATACATATGAGAGCTCTGACCACAAGGTAAGTCTCTCACCAGCACCCTCCACACATCCATACAACAGGCCTCCCTTTTACAGAACACAGACGACTCCATACTCATTTGTATCTCTTATAATGTTGCACACATCCAAAAAATTGCTCAGGAAACTTTAACAGCAACTGAAATATGGGTGGCTTTGTAACTCATAACTCATGCTCAACCCTAAAAAAAAAAGAAAAAGAAAAAAGAAAAATACTGCTACTTTTTTCCCAAATCCCTCAACATTTAAAGCTCACCTTGTTGATAATACAACCATTGAAACCACTTCTCATAGAAAATTATTAGGTTAAATAGTGGATGATAATCTTAAATTTGACCTGCTATATAAAAGAATTGCATAAGAAAAACTCATCGAAAACTAGAGATATTTTATAGGTTCATAGATTCATAGGTAGGTACTAGGCTATCTGCCCAATGGGCATTTATAAGCCTAGCCGGAGTGTGTCAGCTTTCGCCGCCCCATTGATTAATTAACTGAGCCTCTGTTAAGAAGAGCCAATGAAGTGATCCCAGGGGTGTATTTTCTGTTACCCATCCACTTGTTTCTCTTGAAGAGTGTTAGTGAGGGGCTCTGCCTAATGTAGTTAGGAATTTTGTTTCAAAGCATGGGGAGTCTCTGTGACAGGAATCTATCCCACCAGCATGTTCTATTTATTGTTGTGGTGAGGTTTAGCTCACTAGAGTCAGTGGCTCGCAGTGACTTGGATTTCTTTAGATGGAGCATGTCCATCAATTCTGAGTTGGACATGGCTTTGTAAGTCAGGCAGAGATCACCTCTGAGTAAGTGATATGCCATTGAGTACAGCTGGAGTTTTTCCAGTCAGGCTGCATAGGACATATATTTGAGACCAGTAATCCTCTTGGTGAGGTACTTTTGTGGTCTTTCCAACTGTTGGAAGTGTCTTGTGAGGTACATCCCAAACAGGGCATTGTACTCTATGATGGATCTGATGAGTGACGAGTAGAGGGCACTATAACCTATTTATTTCTAGATGCGAACCCTTTAGTAATTAGATGGGCTACATAGACGGATTTCCTAACTACTTTGGCAATATGACTGTCAAAGGAGAGATTACTATCTACCTGGGTTCCCAGATCTATTATTACTTCTTCTGTATTAAGGGGGCTGCCACCTATGTGGTAATTCATGGATGTTTTGTTTTTCCCAAATGGGATGACTGCATTTTTTGGCCTTTAGCTTGAGACCATGATTTTGGCACCAGGTGTCCGTCTCAGTAAGGCCCTTTTGGAGAATGTCTGTGTCAGCTGGTGAGTCAATTATGGCTCCCAATTTGCAGTCATCGGCGAACTTGGTTAGCCATAGTCCTCCTGTGTTTGCCTTCACGTCTGAGAAGTATATGCCGAATAGTAGGGGTCCCAGGACCGAGCCTTGTGGGACACCACTTGTGACTGGTTTAGAGTCGGACCTGGAGCCCGCTATTCTTACCATGTGAGTTATGTCTGTAAGCCAGTTGGCAACCCATCTCATGATGTAGGGGTTTATGTTCAGGCTGGTAAGTCTTTCTATAATTCCTGAGTGGGGAATGGTGTCAAAAGCCTTGGCGAGGTAAAGGTAGGCTGTGTGAACTACCTTCCCCTCATCTATGGCCTTGGTGACTGTCTTGAAGAAGTCAACCAGGTTTAGTAGGCATGATCTGCCCTTAACAAAGCTGAACTGGGTCGGGTCAAGTGTTTGGAGGTTCCCAATGTTTTTGTTAATGAGTTCCATGATGATGCGCTCCATACCCTTGCAGACCAGGTTAGTCAGGCTTATGGTAGTTACCAGGGTCAGTTGTGGCCCCTCATTTGTGAAGCAGAATAACTGTTGCTGTGCATCATTCTATGGGCACATAGCCTGTGGAGAGGCTGAGTTAAACAGTGTGTTTAGGTAGGGGGTTAGTTCGCTCTGTAGTTTGTGTAAGACGCAGTCTGGGACACCATCTGGCCCCATTGATGCTGTGCTTTTTTCTTTTGAAAGGGCTATTTTCACCTGTGCGTCTGTGATTTCCCGGACACTACACTTTTCCAGTATTGTGGGCCCTTTTGGGGGTGAGAGGGGGGTAAAGTTTGCACTGAATCTATCTGCCAGGATGTTGGCAATATCAGTGGGTTCAGTATATTTTATGCTATTTTGCACTAGCTCAGAGCATATCTGTGAGTTGCCACTTAGATTCTTGACATAGGTAAAGAAGGCTTTGTGGTTATCTTTCGAATCCTTGGCTATTTTTCTTTCAAAGTTAGCCATGGAGGATTTTATGAGAGACCTTAGTTTCTTACTGATACTGATCAGGGATGTCTTTCCTTCTTGGGATTTGCTTTTTTTCTGAAATAGTTTCCTCTTTCTATTGTATAGCCTGTTTATGGCAAGGGTCCACCAGACTGGTTTCCTTCTCTTAGGGGAGTGAGTCTTGGTTTTGCAAGGGGATGGCACGATCCGTGCATCCTTGTAGGTGCTCATAGAGTGCATTTGTAAAGGTTTCTGCATCTTGGGCAGCGTTATCCTTTAGCGTGGGGTCTGTGAAACTTACCACCTCTGTCTTAAGTAAGGTGAAGTTTGCTTTACAAAAGTTTTTTACTGTGGTTTCCTTAGTTGGGGGTGGTGGTGGGGTGTGGACATCCAGAGTGATTAGTTTATGCTCTGACCTAACCAGTGATGGGTTGACCTCTGGTGTGGAACACCTGTCACACATGTTGGTGATGACCAGGTCCAATATGTTTTCACGTCTGCTAGGAGGGTTTACCAGCTGATCCAGGACATTTGAGTTGATAAATTCCAGGAAGAGCTGGACCTGGGAGTTTGTACTTGAGTAGTTTTCCCAGTTAATGGTAGGGTAATTGAAATTGCCCAATATCAGGGTGTTTGGTAGGACCTTCATGTTTTCCAGTGTCTTCAGAAAGGCGGAGTGGTGGTCCTGGGTCATGGGGGGTGATCTGTAGCAGGCCACAATTTGCATTGCAGATTTTCCTGATGTTAGTTGCACATGGATGATCTTGGAGGTATCATGCTGCACCACTAACCTGGAGGTGTAGGTATTCTTGATGAATATAGGTACACCCCCTCTTTTTGTGTTTTGGTCCATGTTCTGTGGCCGAAATGTGTGGTATGAGTTGCAGCCCAGTTGTGCTGGGGTGCTCTGTGGAGCCTTGAACCAGGTTTCAATTACTGCACAGATGTCGACGTTCTCCATACTGAGGAGTGCTTCGAGCGCATGCATTTTGAGATTTAAAATCCTGGCGTTGAGTAGCATAACCCTCATTTTTTTATTTGTGCTATTTACGGAGGTGGGTTTGACTTTTGAGCCTTGCCTAAAAAAGGCACTATGGGGGCAGCAAGAGCCTTGGCCAGTATTCGAAAGCCTAGGGGTGACAGGTGCAAGCCGTCTCTTGCAAAGCAACAAGGCCTGTTGAAAATGTCATCCCAGGCTGACAGACACTGGATTCCCTTTGAATGACACCAGAAGCTTAGCCAATTGTTGAAATTGATAATTTTTTCTTTATACTGCAGTATCATTCTTGATGAGGGTAGGATGTTACTCAGGGTCAGGGTCATACCCGCCTGGGCTACATGATCAGAGAGCTCTTCCATGTCTCTTTTCATGTAGTCCAGGGAGGTACATTTCAGGTCATTCACACCAACATGAACAATGACAGAGTCATATTTGTACTTGTTCTGGAGTGACCTGAGTGCTTGTGTTATGTGGCGGATTCTGGCTCCCAACAGGCAGCTAACAGTAACCTTCTCCTTGTTCAATCCAGTGAGTGGGACATCAGTGTGCCTGACTATAGAGTCACCTATTACTAGTGTGTTAGGTATGTTATTTTGCCTTAAGGGCTGTGATTGTGCGGCATACTGATTTTGTGTTTTATGTGTTGTCTGGTTTGTGACAGGAGGTACAGATTTTTTGGGTGATGTTGTTGCAGGCATTTATTTAGAGCCTCTGAGTATGATTTTGTGTATTTATGTGTATTTTTTGCCAGTGCTGGTTTAGTATGTCTATGTGAGGCTGGAGGTGTGGTGCAAGTGTTAATCTTCACCTCATGACTGCTTGTTCCAGTCTTGGCTGGAGAGAGCTTAGCCTCCATTTTAGCTATGTAATTGCATCTCTCACATATAGAACCAAAAACATTCTCACTGATACAACTAAAGATACACTTACCAGTACTTATCTCCTCCCACACTTCTTTATGGCCCTCCCATCCTTACTAACCTTCAGGCATCACAAAAATTCAAACTTGAACAATGCTATAACAAAGTTGTTAAATTGGCAGCAAATACCCCTTTCAGTACCCCCCACTGTATAGCATTAAAAATAATAAATTCATAAGAACTAACCCATGACCTAACATATATACAGCTTTCTACCACCTATAAAATTATCCAGAATCCATCTGCTTGTCCAGCACTAAATAATGTTCTACACAGCTATATTCCTAGTCGGTTATTACAATCCAGTGACCAAAAACTCCCTTTTAGCTACAAACCTATCACATCTGCTGTCCATTGTCTGTACTCTTACCATGTTGCTAAAGCCTGGAACTCATTACCTGTATCCAACAGGTCAATACCCTCCCTCCCAGCCTTCAAAACCATTCTGATAGACTTACTAGCCAAAAACTAGCTCTGTTCTTGCTCAACACCAAACTATATCCTTAAATGTTAACTAATAGCTATTCATACCTTGCATCTCTTTGCACTCCTTTCTTCATACACTTCTTTGCTTCTGTCAGTTTCTCTCCCATGGGTTTATCTCTAAATATATAATAAGCCAGCTTTTCTTCAACTTTGTATTGTAATTTGTTTGTATTATACTAACATATCTTTAATTTCTCTATAAACTTGCTAAAGTTTCTCTGTTAAATCAGTCATATAACTTGTATCTGTTCCTAACCAGTGTTTTCATATTATGTCTAATTTGATATAGCTATTTAAACTGTATTTGTTTTCTGTCTTATTTTTAAAGACTGTAAAATTATTGTTCTTAAAATGTTTTGTAATAATTCAGAACTTTTCTGCCTGGGCCACACTGAAAATGGGCTCCTACCCAGATGGGCTTTCCCAGTAATCAAATGTGAATGAATGAATGAATGAATGAATGAATGAATGAATTCTGGTGTAATTGTAGTTCTGTTTATGTCAAGTAATTCTGAGGTACTATTTTAGTAGCCTAATGAACATTATATTTATGCATGATAGCTTTGTAGTTTAGACATATATATTGCAGTTAAATTAATCTTAATGCAGTTGTTTAGAATATTGGGTCTGTTTGCCCTAAATACTTTTTTTTCTCACTGACAAGTTACAGTTGTAATTTTCTTTTATTTTATAGTTTTCTTTTAATTTTTTCATCTATTTTAGTTAATTACAATTTCTGGGGTTTGATTTGTGTTTATGTACTGTTTTTGTGTGTTTTTTACCATGTGTGTGTGTGTGTGTGTGTGTGTGTGTGTGTGTGTGTGTGTGTGTGTGTGTTTACCCAGTGGTGCAGCAAGTAACACTGTCATCTCACAACAAGAGATCTTAGATTTGGTTCTTGGCTGGCTTGTCTTCTGTATGGAGTGAGCATGTCTTCCCTGTGTTAGAGTCGGGTTTCCCTGTGTGTTCTGGTTTTCCAGCTACCCTTTTTCCTTCCTCTGTCTGTACCCATCTTCCTCTCTGCGGAATTGCTTTGAGCCCTGTAATGCACTAGTCTCTTCCCCATTCTCAGACTGCACTGCTTCATACATAACACTTTGCTCATCTATGTACAATACAAGTAGTCGTGTGCCAAGAAGAAAGGAACAAAAACAAACTTTATCATTTCCTCTTTTTTGAATTGCTCAAAGAAAGCAGCCATATCCATGCTTCTTATCTGGTTGGATCTCACTGCAGCAATAATACTCAGATAGCTGTGGGATTATTTTCATTACAAGCCATGCATTTTGCACAGACATAGACCCCTTTCCCCTTAAAGTAACAGTATATAGACATTGTAGACAATAACTCTGCCCTTAAAAGATTGCTATTAACCTGTAAAGTACCCCTTGTTCAGTTAAGTGCATTTGATATCATTAGAACTTCTTCTTTTTTTCGGCTTTTCCCAGTTAGGGGTCGCCACAGCGGATCACCTGTCCTCTCATGATTGGCAGTGGAGTTTTACGGTGTTGTGTTGCCAGCCTGGCGTCCAACCTTCCACAGAAGGCACACACATGCACACACTCACACCTAGGGCCAATTTAGAGTGTCCATTCCACCTATTGCATGTCTTTGGGATGTGGGAGGAAACCGGAGCACCTGGAGGAAGTCCACGCGACCACAGGGAGGACATGCAGACTCCTCACAGAAGGCACCCCAGCCGAGAATCGAACCGGAGAACCTCTTGCTGTGAGGTGGCAATGCTAACCGCTGCACCACCATGGCCGCCCATTTGATATCATTAGAACTATCCAATTAAAATACTAAGTCTGTCTTTGATATCATTAGAACTATCCAATTAAAATACTAAGTCGGTCTTTTTAAGCTTATTCAGTTATTACAAACTAATGCATTCTAGTCAGTTAGGCACTATAAATATAATGATTTGTGACCTTTATGACTGCCTTTAAATCAATAGAATAAGGGACTGAAAGGTTTTGCATGGTTCATTTGATTGCTTTTTACTGGAAAGTTGGCTGTGGGCTTGTCCACAGTGCTTCCCTATCATTGCATTATATTACTTCCATCTCTGCCACCCTTTCATCTTTTGTTTTGCACTTCACCTCCTTCACCCATTTTACCATCCAATAACAGCCCTTCTCACTTCCTGAGAATCTAATTATGCTATACCTTACATCATTACATTATTTCTCTCTCCTTGGAATAATCTCAATCCATGGAATAATCTTAAAACAACTCCCCTCTTGGCTCATTCTTTCTTGGCACTAGTATCCTTCCCACTATAGATATTTAGATTTCATTTGTTAAAATGTCCAGTCTTAATATCACTCTGTACCCAAAATGTTATCCCCTTAAGAGCTATTGGTCTTTTGCTATTCAAAGATAAATTCATCATAAACTTACCAGTAAACAACACTCTAACCCCTCAAACTTTACACCATGATGGAAAACAGGTCACACACAAACAAATAAACAGCATGGCAAATGTAAGATAACTTAGTTGCAAACTGATACATCTAGTCTTAATAACTTTTTGACTTCCTCTAACATTGCTCAGTAACTACCCCACTCCACTTAATATAACCTGTTACTTTTACTCTCACACTTAGACAAGCATTCATCCTATCATCTTCTACTACAACAATAGATCTGGAAATATTCAGATGTAGCACAAATGATCTGTTAAAACTAAACTATTTTCCAACAGAACAAGTGTTTGCAATTAATCAACCCAAGTCTGTTCAAACCTAGTGCAAAATTGTAAGGAATAATGGAAATCTAACTACCTCTAAAATGTGAAGACAATCACGCTAACTCAGCACCTACTATGTAAATACTATCATGAACAATGGGAATACTTCTTTCTGGAGCAACTCTCTTGCAATAGAAATATGTCATATAAATGTAGTATAACATGTAATATTGGAAATAAAGTAGCTGACCTGAACAGCTGGATATCTCTGTATTGCCCAGACACAATCACAGTTATATAAGTGTAGGCTAAAGCACTCATAAATGATAAAGAAGGACTCCAGCTTTGCTATGGCATAATACAGTAAAAGAAATGGTACTGTAGATCACAAGCAGACATCTGAGGTGTAAACAGTCATACAAGTGTAAGAATGTTTTTTTTTGTGTGTGTGTGTGTGTGTGTGTGTGTATGAATGTATGTGTGCATAGCATTGTGCTGACATTGACCTAAAGCAGTGACACTGAATGGAATGCACAATAGGAAAATTTGCACAATTGTGCTCTCCAGGAGTATGAATTTACTCATAAAAATTTTTGAATTCTGTAGTTTTGAACTCTCTCTGCTATGATTTTTGAAGCTGAAAGGGCAAGAGGTATGCCTAGGATTAATACACAAAAATCAAAATGCATAAATGCAGCCCATTGGCACACAGGTAGTACATCTATCTGTTCTATTAGTAACCCGAATTCAGGAATATGCTCAATCTGTTATTGACCAGGCCTTGCTCCCACAGAGTGGTATTTTGTGATTCAGAGACATGTTACAGCAGATGAGGAAAGATCTCATTATTGGCTAATTTGCTCATCTCTAAATCGCAGTTACTACTGTGATGTGTATGCAGCTGCATTATGTAAGCACAGGCATCCACCTATCACTGTTACTTGCCCTTCCCCTATCTACTAGTGCCCTCCATCACCAGATCCCCATACTAGTCTAAATGCTGTTAAGGCACAATTGTTTAGAGTACTTCCTTATATCTAGTGCTTCCTCCTACCCCTGATCTCCATACTAGTTTAAGGCACATGAGTTTAGAGTGCTCCCTGATATCTAGTGCTTCCCCCTACCCCTGATCTCCATACTAGTTTAAGGCACAAGAGTTTAGAGTGCTCCCTGATATCTAGTGCTTCCTCCTACCCCTGATCTCCATACTAGTTTAAGGTACAAGAGTTTAGAGTGCATCTAGTGCTCACCCCACCCAATCCTCTTACTGCTTTAAGAGTCATTAAGATACAAGTATAGTATCTCTGGTTTCTAGTGATTTACCCACAATCCCTGATCTCTGTACTACTGTAGGTGCCATTATGCATAAGTGCAGCTTGCCTGGTGGCTAGTGGTGCCCCACCCTTGATCCCCATACTACTTTAAATGTCAGTAGTGAGCAAAGCATTTTGGCCACATTCACTACTGTGATGTGATAAGGCAGCCTATACTAATCTGTGCATCCGAGTGATGTATTGAATAGCTCAGCATGCAGATACCTTCTCAGAGATGGTTCTGGGATGGACAGCATATTGCTAATTAACATATGCCTCTCCATGAACTGCCCCATTAACATACATCACACCCATGGGCCCAGCCCTACATGGTGCTGCAAGCCTTATTATACCATGATCCCCCCAAAACTTGCACGCTGATTGGCCAGCGTGCCCGTTGTAAATCGAGTTATACTAATGGAAAAAAGTCCGGTCGCCCGGACTTTTTTCCATTAGTATAACTCGTTTTTTTTAAACACTGTCTCGCTATGTTAAATGGGTTTAACATAGCGAGACAGTTTTAAAATAAGCAACGGAGATCTCCGTTGCTTATTTTAAAGCTGTCTCGCTATGTTAAACCCATTTAACATAGCAGTTAAAAAGCAACGGAGAAAGCAAGATCTCCGTTGCTTTTATGTCTCGCTATGTTAAATGAGTTTAACATAGCGAGACAGTTTTAAAATAAGCAACGGAGATGTCCGTTGCTTATTTTAAAACTGTCTCGCTATGTTAAACTCATTTAACATAGCGAGACACTAAAAAAAAGCAATGGAGATCTTGCTTTCACCGTTGCTTTTGCCCACAGCTCTGATGTACAGCACAGGCGCACAGTACATCAGAACTGCCGCGGATGCCAGACATCTGTGGAAGGGCAGTAAACAGGCATTATACTATGCCATTATTTAAGAAAAGTAACAGTTTCTTTTCTTAAATAATGTCATGGTATAATAGCAATAGCCCACTTCTGGGTGTGGGTAATGCTAAATTTACCCACGGTTGGCTTTGTTTGGTCCCTCGGGCTTCGCCCTCGGGACCAAACCACACCAACCGTGGGTAAATTTAGCATTACCCACACCCAGGCGTGGGTTATTGCTATATTATTAGACCATACAGCACCATATTATGGTTGTCTCTGTATTCAAAAAGATTATTATGATGTGTACATGAGGTGTACACATTGTAGTAATCTTTATAACTTCCTTGTGAAATTTTCAGCTTTGTAAGATGAAAATGCTAAAGCCATTCTAATAAAGAGACCTGATTTTTCACCAAAACTATGGTGATTCCAGTTTGCTAATATATTATCTATTTTGGGTCCTGTTCACTCCTTGTTTCTTTCTTTTTTTATCTTTTAGCTTTTCAGAGTTAACCATTATAAGTAGTCCCATTTAACTTGTCAACTTTACCAAAAGATGGATTTTTAGAAGAAATATTTAGAATTTGTAAATGGTATTGGTTAAAAAAACTCCACATGATGTAGATAAATGGGAATTTGAATATGACATCTTAAAAGCCCTAAAGTAAAAGTAAAATAAATAAAGATAAAAAAATGTTCTGAAAAATTTAGTCTCCCTTTAAAATACATCAGTATAAACAGACCTATCATAAATTTTAGAAACATCAATCACATAATTTGAAGTTTACCTGGTTACTGAGAGACAAAAAAAAACAGCTATAAGTACGTTAAAGCTACCATCTATTTGCTTTTTTGTCATATATATAAAATGCAGACACTGCCAAAGCAGCTGAAGTAAACAACTTGTCAATTACGTAGTAGCCATACTGTACCTTTTCAATCCCGACAACATAGTCTGTCATATAAAAATTAAAGTTAACTGTAATGTCTTAAATAGTTAAAATATATGAAAGACATTAACAGCAGCTCTCCCAAAATAAATATACAACTTTGAAATTAGATTAAAAAAGGCATTTGCTCTGCATTGTTGACTAAACAACATGACGGAGCTGAATTAAAGAAGATAAATGAAGATACTTAGTAACTATTTGGCTCCATTCTGTGGCAGTGAAGCCTGATATATGCAGACTTTGTAGCAGAAAGTATACAGATAACTGTCTTTCTCTTGGTTGTTTATAAAGTATAGTACTTGAACTTCAAAGTTAGCTGTCTTCCAACATTGTTATCAACAAATGGGGTCCTACAGATATTTCATTTTGTTTTAAAGTGACATTAAATGCTTATGAGATATACTTATAGTACAGCAAAGGTTTCAAAAAATATTTCTCTGAAAACCTATTTTTAAATGTGCATTTCATCTTGAAAGTCTTTAGACTTGAAACCCAAAGAAAAAAAATCCTATAAAAACATAAGTCGGTATATTAGGTGTCTGAATCAAGGAATGCATTTTTAAAAATGTTGTCAGCCTTAAACTAAAGATTACTGGAATATCTCCTTTTCTTTTATTCCCTTTTTTGTTTCTTTTGTTTCTTTTTTCTTTGTAAATACATTGTCTTCCTTAAGTATAAAGTGAAGTGTTACTGAAAGTTTTATTTGAAAAAAAATGCCTGTAGTTATTAAAAATGTAATATTTAAACATCACTTGTCCTGTCTGCTGTACATCCACCAACAAATAAGGTGAAAAACAAATCCTAAGGTGTGCTTCATGGTCATTACGTGGATGTCTTTAGGCTGATTGTGCTGTCTGAATAGTGCAGCTAAGTAACGACTCACAGAGGCTACATATGCTAATGTGCGATGGCTGCAATTAAGCATAAGCAGATGAAGAAATAAGGAGATGTAAGTGAGGAATGATGAAACTCAGCATATGCTAATGAAACATTCTCTTGCCTGCTTCTGAATCTTAGTGAAATTTTTATTCTTTTCTGTGCCATCCACCGATGCATTGTATAAAAGGGAGTCTCGCCAATGCTAGCTGCTTTGCAATCCATGAATAGTCTGCCATTTGTTGCTTGCCTTGCTATTTCCAGTTGTCAGCTGCTTGTTTTACCTAAGCATAAACTGCTAGCATCCAGTGTAGTCACCATCCAAGAAGGCAGAGATGTAGGCAGGGGATAACTCACTATAATTTTGATAATTAGGAAATATTAGTTAGGTTTCATGAGGTAGTTGGCGTAGTAGATTGCACCCATGTTGCAGTTATGGTCCCACCTGATCCATGGGGGGGGGGGGGTGCTGTACTGTAACTGGAAGAGCTACCATTCCATCAGTTGGATGACCATGGTGGTGCAGCAGTTAGCGTTGCTGCCTCACAGCAAGAGGTTCACTGGTTCAATTCTTGTCTGGGGTGCCTTCTAAGTGGAGTCTGCACGTCCTCCCTGCAGTCACTTGGGTTTCCTTAAGGTGCTCCAGTTTTCTCCCACATCCCAAAGATATGCTGCAGGTGGACTGGATTCTCTAAATTGGCCCTAGGTGTGCATGCCTTTTGTGGAAGGTTGGGTGCCGGGCAACTTGACACCATAAAACTGCACTGTCAATTGTTCTGTGGACCATTGTTCCACTGTATTGATTGAACGGAGAAGAAAGAAGAAGACCATTTCATCAATTACCAGGCAGTGTGCAATGCATGGGGTGCATCACCAATCTCTATGCCCAGCATCCTGGTAGTTTACATTATTCCTATATCTGGTCACTAGCTTACTCTACTGCCTCTTTCTGCATGGTAGGATGCCCAGTCCACAGCAGTCCCCAGCATGCCACGGGAATGTTCAGATAGCTTCAATTATACTCAAATCTAAATATATTTAGAACAGAACAAAATGGAGTCATATGTATGACAGCTTGCACAACCATAAAGTGTAATCTTTGCCCATCTTATATCAACTGGCACACATTCTTACCTCAAACCACTGAACATTTTATAAAAGCTGGTATTCACATATATAGAAATATGTATTTCTACAAAAATCCCCCCACACAAAAAAAGAATCTGCTGCTGCCCTGAATAAATAAATGACATTCAGATGTAACACTCCAAAAAAGACGCCTAAGGCAATTTCCAGTAATTTTACAAAATACAAAGAAACATAATTGTTGCATACTGTTTTTTATCTATCATGTAAAAAAAATGTGAATATATTCCTTTAAACTATAAACATGTATGTGACAAAGCATTTTTGTTTAACCAAACATGTCATTAATAACATGATCTGGTCTAATGTTCATACTGGTTAACTGGGTTTGGCTCAGGTGATGTCATACCCCAGATGCAGTGTTTCTAAATTTGTGAACCATAGTCCTGGTCATACTTTCTTCATTCTGGTTCTGGCACTTTGAAGGATGGCAGCAGTATGAAGGCACAAGGCCCTACTCCAAGCTGGTCAGACAAGGAAACCTTGATAACAGTCCACCTTCTTAGAGAGTCATATATGGAACATGATCCAGGCATGCACAGGAGAAAGTGAGTGGAAAATGATTGACATTTTGCAGGAGCTGGGTAAGCACCTGTCATCCCTGACAGGGATCATCCATTTCAAACAACAGTGCTGCTACAGGTGTGATGACCTACAAAAGCATAGGCTCAACCAGCTGTCTGAGTGGGTTGACCAGGTAGCGGAATGAAGACCAGAGATCTATAGTAAGTATTTATTTTTTGGCCATATTAAACATAGGGTTAAAAAATAAAATATAAGAAGGTATTTGCTAGAAGAGATATGAGTAACTGCAAGTATTTTTCTATAATGTTGTTATAAGAAAAGGGGGGAATTGAAAATTTACACCAGGCCTGGGACCCATGTCCCTTATGACACAGAGGTAGCTTATAAATGCCTGGCCCTCAATGTCCTATTTGGATACAGGACATCATTATTCTTTCTGGAAAACTTGGTAGGCTTAGAAAGGCCCCTTGGCCTAGTAACAGTCTATGAATTTCAATGGTTGTATTATTAAGAGATAAGATTTTAAGTTTTGTTTTTTTTTCATGAGAGAAGATCTAGGGGAAAAAAGAAGGAGCTTTTTAGTTTTTTTTTTTTTTTAGTGTGAATTGTGAGTTATAAAGCCATGTTTCAGTGGTTGTTAAAACTTTGTGAGTAATTCTTTTGAGATTATGCCAGGTTGTCTGATGTGCATATGAATGTGGGGTCATCCACGTATTATATTAGGGAGATCTGTTGTGTGGATGTGTGGAGATTGTTGGTGAGAATATTAAAGAGGAGGAGACCAAGGATATAGCCTTGTGGTACACTGGTGGTGACTGGGAGGTATGGAGAGAGGGTAGAAGTATCATTAAAAAAAAAAAAATGGCTCGAGTAAAGGAATAATTTCAAAACATTTAATGAAACTTTTGCCTAGTCACAACAATGGTGCAAATCTATTTAAATAACCCTGCTTGTTAGTGGCATCACAACATCTACCAATGATCAGAGTGTTTCTCTGGAGTGTTATTTTACTGACTGATTCCTATTGGACAAGTAGCATTTGAACCATTGAAAGAGGGCTGAGATAGATCTAGTGAAGACATTTGAAGAAGACTTTTGCTTTAACAAAGTGTGTTGAAGGCTTTAGACAAGTCTAGAAATAAGGAGAAAAGTAGTTTTCCATTAGTTCTAGCTTTACTGAGTATTTACAAAGATTGGAAGTGCAGTGTTAGTATTTTCAGAGGATTGAAGTCATGTTATGTGGGTAATAAAAGTTCTTCCTGCATGAGATGTTTAGCAATTGTTTTAGAATACATTTTACAAGTATTTTGAAGATGGTCTAAAGTTAGTGATGTCTGTTGAATTTCTTCCTTTGTATAGAGGGGTAATGTGTGATATTTTTTCAGAGAGAAGGAACATGGAATCCCTGGATTGATCTATTTATAAGGATTGAGAAAAGGCAGGCAATGCTGTCACCTGTCTTTTTAAGGTACTCACTTGGAAGGTCATCAGCTGAAGCAGATCATTGTCTGAGTTTTTAGATAGTAGTTTTATATAGGATGTGGGCAAAGGATTGAAGGTGAAAGTGGATATGGTGATATGTGGTTGTTGGGTAGGGGTAGGATTAGATGTCTAGGAATCCTTGGTTAAGGATACTATACCATCTATGAAATAAGAGTTGAATTCTATTGCATTTTCGAGTGGTGAGTTATTGGGAGAAGGGTTAGAGTTTAAACTTTTGGCTGTGATGTAAGATTTCTTTAATGGCTGTTCAGGATTTTTTAGGGCTGTGTTTACTATTGTTCTGAAAGTTGTTGTAGTATAGTTTTTTGTCTTTATATTTATTTGCTTTTTATTATGGTTACCGAAGATTTTGAGATATTATGGTGTTTTACATCTTTCCATTTGTTCCATGCTTTTTCTCTGTCCTGCATTAGTATTCTACCCTTTTTGGTAGCCAAACTGCATTATTTGTTTTCAGTCTCTTCCTTCTAGGGGTTAAAATCTGTTTAGGATATTTAGGAAAGTTGTATTGAATTCATTTACAGCATGGACTAAGGGGAGGATTTTTAGGATGTTCCAGTTAATAGATGACTGGATACTAATAGGTTCATAGATGTGTACTAGGCTAATGGCCCTGGGGCCTTTACAAGCCTAGCCCATAGGATTACACTAAACTAACACACTGTATGGTGATAGAAAGGTTTATTTTGTGACAGTTTACAATATTTTGAGTCATAAAATTATTGATGTTATTAAATATTATTGGCCCTATTTAATTAATATGGAAGGTGTGAAAAATGCATATAGAGTTCCATGTATGTAGTTTAAAAGAAGCAGAAACATTAGAGATATGTTGGTGCATAACAGGTTTATACAACCAGGTGAAAAATTAAATGTACACCCTGTTGTTTGTGGCATCCTCCCTTGTGGAAGGTGTTCAGTTTGTTCTAACATAACTAAATATTTTGATAAAATTAATGGTGTTAAATTTTGTTCTACATTTGTATATGCATGCATCACTAAATCAGTAAAATATGCGCTATCCTGCCCCTGTAAGTTGTTTTATATAGGGGAAACAAAAAGAGTTTTTAAGTTACGACTTCAGGAGCATGTTAGAGATATAAAAAATAGAAATGTTACAAGTCCTGTAGCTTTACATTTTAATTCTTGCCGTAATAGTGATCCTTCTTTACTGAGAGCTTGTATTTTAGAATAAATTATAGATACAAATGAGGGGATTGTAAAAAATAAGTTGCTGTATAAAGAAACCCTGTATATTTTAAAGTTTAATACACTGTCTCCAGGAGGCTTGAATAATGAATGCAACTGGAGGGTGTTTCTTTAAAAGTTTTTTAAAAAATAATTGATTAATTATGTAGTAATATAATTAAGTGTAATTGACTGTATATATATATATATATATATATATATATATATGTATATATATATATATATATATATGGGTGTTATGTGATGATTATTTTGTTACTCCTTGAAGGCTGGTTTATGCCGAGGCACTAGAGTGAGTTTTATTAAATTTGTCTAATACAAGACTCATGGTGTTCCTTCACTGGCTTGGTAGTTTGGTGTGATTTTCTGTTTTTTTGTGGTTTGGTAGCCCATAGGATTACACTGGCATCATGCCACCCGACCTTAGTTCCCAGTGCCTCTGTCGAGTAAAGCCACTGGAGTGATCCCTGTGGTGAATTTTCTATTTCTCATCCACTCATCAAGATCTCTCTTGAAGAGGGCCACTGAAGTGCTCTGCTTGACATGTACGGGAAGTCTATTCCATAGCATGGGCCATCTTTGGGTTATGAACCTGTCCCTTCAGCGTGTTCTGTTGATTGTGGCAATGAGATTGAGATCTCTGGAGCATGTGGTGCAGAGAGACTGGGATTTCTTTAGATATAGCATTTCTAACAGAGCTGGGTCAGACATGGTTTTGTAAGTCAAGCAGAGATCGCCTCTAGGTAGGCAATATGAAACAGAGAATGAATATTTCTGGATTAAACATGGACAGGTAGTATGTTGTTTTTTAAACATGCTGTTTTAGTGGATGTGTGAGATGTGTGATTGTATAGACTGGGACATTGTCACTGATAGAGTCTAACATTATACCTGTGATGGTGAATTTGTTAGGGTCTGATAATAGGATCCAGTCTAATATGGAATTTGATGTTTTGTTTTAATGTGCGGGCCATTAATTAGTTCTGTGAAACCGTATAAGCTCATGCTAGATGTTGGGGAGTTAGAGGTTATGTCCAACTGATTAATATTGACATCACCTAATAGTATTTTTTCATGTGGAATTGTTATGGATATCCATTGTAGGATATCTTCCAGTGTAGGTGCATCGTGACCGGGAGGGATATAAAAGACAATAATACATAGTTGTTAATATTTGCTTATTTTCAGGAATGTAATAAGAAACACAGCTAAATTAAATGTTGTTATTGGTTTGTTGTAGGGCAATATGTGGTTTTTGGGAAACACTAGAGTAATACTACTACCGTTCCTCTTTATATGGTCCTAACAGATTATCTTTATGATGGTTTAAGCCAAGTTTCAGTCATACTGAGAATATCAGGCTTCCGTTGGGTAATCCAGGCATGCAGTTCAGTAGTTTTATTTCTTATGAGTGTAATATTTGTGGTGGCAAACGTTAGATTACTGTGGTGGGGGTGTAGACCATTATTGGGGTTAAAGTAGTGTGTGGAAATTAATTGTCGATGCTTGTTGTGATAGGTGGGACCAAGATTAAGATGAATGCCTCCTTCTGAAAGGATTTTAGTATATTGGGGTGTTATTGATTCTTGTTTTTTAGAGAACATTTTTCCACTTAATTTTATTTTGATTTGAGTTAAAATTTAGTTACTCAGACTATATTTGGGGTATAGTGAGGAGCATCAATAAATAGGTTTGGTATGATGTGTGGAGAGTTTAGGGAGATAGGAGGTTGGGACAAAGCTGGGGAGATGTTGAGAGCTATTATAGAGTCATGGTAGTATGAAGGATGGGTCAGAAGTAGGAGAAAAGAGAGGATAAGCAGGAGAGAAGTAGTGGTAAAGTAAAGGTGTCAGTATTTTATTGAAGGCAGGTGGTTATGTAGCAGGAATCAAGAAGGAAGCAAAAAGTTGCAGGGATGATGGATATTTAGTGGTGGTGGAGTCTAAAACATGGCAGAAGGTAGGTAGGATGAATGTATCTTCTGTGAAGGAAAATTGTTACATTGTCCTGGTATCTTTTCTTATGTTTTTGAAATGTATGAAATAGAGGGATTTGAAAGGATAGAGTCTTTCCTAATATTCTGACTGCAAAGTTGATCCATCTCAGGAAAGTGAACATTTTGACCATAGCAGCCTCATTGAATAGTACTATCTCTTGACAAAATACAGCAGGGTTTTGACCATGCCGGCTTCATCAGATTATGTGCCTTTCACTCATAGTCCATTCGATAACTATAATAACGTTCTATAAAATAATGTAGAAATATGTATCAGACTATACTTAAGCTTCTATAGTAAACAGATTTATATGCTCATTTTGATGTAGTGTTAAATATTTCCTTTAAGTTTGTATATAAATTGCATTTTTGTATATTCCTAGTATCAAAAAAACAAAACAAAAAAACAAAAAAAAAATGCAGACACCCATTAGCTCCAGGTACGATTTTATTGAAAAAATTAGCGCATTCATCCACTTGTTTATTGCAGACTTCTTCAGGTTAAAAAAACAGTTCTGCTATCACCAGCTTTTAAATCTTAAAGACAATACTTCCATCTACTAGTTTAACGTCTACCTTGCATGTATTAACTAAATAATGTACATAACAATATTCCCTCTAAAATCCTTCCATAAATCATATAAATTGCTATAAATAATAATATTATATATAAAATGGTCAGTACATTCATTAGGTAGTTAAAATCTAAATCTTGGAATTTTTATTGACTTGGTTACCATTGGTGGTTATATACACAAATGTTTTGCTTGTTAAATTTTCCTTTAGCACTTTGCTTGTGGTCCTCCAGAGGTTTTTTGTGGCCCTGCTGTATTGTCAGATGGAACACTAAGCCTAGCCTCAGAGGTACCAACATACTTCTCACCCACTAGCCATTCCTAAATGTGACCTCTTTTCCTTCCTGACCATATAAATTTACCTAACACTGTTGTGTCTTTCGGCTTATCCCGGTTAGGGGACGCCACAGCGGAACTCCAGTCTGCTAATGTTTGGTAGTGGATTTTTACGTGCCGAGCTACCAGCCCTGACGCACAACCTTCAACGAAGGCACGCCCATTCACGCATGCCTCCACACAGAAGACGCTCTAACTGAGAATCGAATGTGACAACGTCTTGCTGTGAGGCCACAACGCTATGGATGAAAAATTTCCCTCAGTTTCTCCAGCTAGCTTGGTCAACATGGGCATCCTGAGGTAGTGTAGCAACTGTCTCTTGTTCACCGACAATCCTCTACTCCTAGTTCACAGAAACCCAACATGTGAGAGATGCAACTATATTAAGAACCTTGAACCTATGCTCTCTCACACACAAGTCAGTACATATGACAATGAGAGAGTTGTCAGCATGCACACCTCACCTACTGCTCCCCCCAAATCCACATCACACATACCTACATATGTGGAAGTCCTCACCAGAAACATACCTAAACACCAGAGACCTCCCAAACACAAATATAAGCATGCTACACATAATACTTCCTCTGCAGAACACATTACATATAATAGCTCACACACTAGTATCTCACCTGTTAAGCCCTTAAGGCAAAACACAACATTAAACATATTAGTCATAGGTGATTTCATCATGAGCCACACAGATGCCCCTCTCACCTGGCTAGATAAGGAGAAAGTCACAGTCAGCTGTATATCAGGTGCTAGGATCTGCCATATCACACATGCACTCAAGTCTTTCAACAACAAGAACTGTTATGACTCTGTCATAGTCCATTGCGTCTACTGTATTAGACTTTGTTCGTTATAGTGCTGGGTAGGAATTAGTACATTTTTATATGCATTGAAGCCCTTACATCTATTGCTACTTGCATGCTTAAATCAACGTATATGTATGAACCAACAGCCCCTTGCTCTCCGGGCAGTGTGTGGGCCATAAGTGTGCTTCATCTGTGTCTACTGTACTAGAATTTGCTCGTAAATAGTACTGTGCTGTAATTTTGTACTTTTTTATAAACTTCGAAGCATTACTGACAAACAACATTGTCGCTCTATGCACGCTTAAATTAATGCTTATTTATGAGCGTTCTCTCAGGCATTTTGATGTCTCTGTTATGTTTAAAAACATTTGAGGTGTTTAAATAAGTGTTTTTGTTAGCTATCTGGTAGATATTACTGGTATTTTTATTCTCTGCTTCTAAAGCTAGCCAGTCAGGCTCTTAGGTTTTAGAACTGTGATATACTTGGTGCTACTGCTACTTTAGGTTTGGCATGTTTGGTTCAGAACTGTGTTATTCCTTGGTGTTACTGCTACTTTTGGTTTGGCGTGATCTCCGTGTGGCGTTTCTTCCATGCTGTGGGTATCTTCTGCTATCACTATATTAGTGGAACGAATTTTAATTATTTTAATGATTTTAATTATTTTTTAATACTGGGGCTACAGGCAGATGTAATCGGCCTATTTCTTTTTCTTTTTTTCACTCTTATAGTGCAAAATCCCCACACTATGGGTATTCTCCTCCCTCTCTGTAGTACCGGAGACATAGTTTAAATTCTGTGAAGCTACACGTGGGGCGTAACGACTGTCGTTACTCGTGACCCTAGCCCTCAACCCCCCTACTGTGTTTCCTCTGCTAGCCGTTAAGGTTCAACAACTCTCAACTTGCTGGCTGACACTTTACCCTGTTACCCCTTTGTTGGCGGTGATTTTATTTTTCTTTTTAGTTTCTGGTTAGCCTGCTTATTCTGTGGCATTTGGATAGCCGGGTTATGTTAATTTTGATAAAGGGTTTAATTTCTCCCTTGTGGCATCCCTAACCGGCATCCAGGATCGCTACTCAATTAATATATTGATCCTGTAGCCTGGACAAGCTATACGCACTACTTTTACTTTCTTTTTACTACTGTGGAGGTGTAAACCAGCCTTATCCCTCTTTTTTGGCTATAATTTTTATAACTATTACAGTCTTTGTGAGCTTCTTGCAGCATATAAACACATTAACCATAGCGCTGCATAATTTGCTTTAGCCTATTTAATCTTGGGATCAGGCTATGAGCCTTACACTTGTTTTACCCAAGTGCTGTTTAAGAATTATTCAATGGGCTATTTGTGCTGCTGGTAATATGGATTGCTATAATGGACATTCTTTTATGATATGACTGCATGGGCTGTATTACAGTTCTATGACTTGGTTTATTTTCTTTTTTTTTGATAGGTTAAACTAATTAGTTAGTTTTTAGTTTCATTAGTTAATGCTGTTTTATAGTTAGTAACTACACATTGTCTTCTGTAGTAGAAATATATGCATTGTTTTTCTGAGCCATACAAATTAATGTATTTAAACTGAATACTTGTGCTAATTTACCTTACTGTATGTTACACTCTGCGCTAATACCTCACTGCATCCTACACTCCACTCAACATCTGACTAGCACTCCTCCTCTACACATTTTCATTCCACTCCTGCATAGAACATAACCTAGTTAGCTAACAATTATTTAATATTTTTTTCTGTTTCATTTTTCAGCTTCTAAGTCCTGTGTGGAGACACAACCGTTCCCTCTATTTGAAACCCTGTAAGGCTAATGTTATCCAACTGAATAGTAGGGAAACTCAACCTAGAAGCCCCTCAGGATCTACCTGGACCCTCTACATTCAGCCTCACAGTGTAGGTGTTATCCTACAGTATATGTATGATTTAACTTTAACCTTGTGAGTGCGATAACTTTAAATTACTGGTGACTGCATTAAATTTTAAACTGTTTTGTAAGGGCCAACACACCCATGCACCTACCCCTCCTACCATCTCTTTATTAACTTATCCCCCCTCCTCCTACTATCCTAGTGGAATTAGTGTTTTTCCCACGCTGTCTACTAGAGGGCAGCATATCTTAGGCTTTGGAATACCATCTCTCAGTGGTTATAGAAACCAACTAGCTCTGTAGACCAGCTAGACTCTGATATCAGTGCTTGTACTCTCTCTATTTATGTACTTACCCCCACCCCATGATTGCTTTAAAATGGGAATTATCCCAGGTAAGTCTGGGAGTGTTTATTAAATAAGACACCTTTGACTATCACTACCTTTTGCTACTGGCCCCCTCAATTATCCCTCTGTATAAACCTCCTTTCCCACCTTTGGCACCTTCTATAAAAATCTCTCTCTCTGTTTTAAAACTGTTTTACATAACTATCCCCCCAGCATAGCTATACCTTTGTTCACCTTTTTTCTCTGCTACTTAGTAACAGTATATGTCTCTTACCTTTCCTATGCCTGTAGAACTCAGTGTCTCTCCATAACTGATTGCCTCCCAGCCTCTCTCAGCTGTGACCTGCTCCGTTCGCCCTACGGGCTCACTCCGCTCCCCTACCCTACCCCCGATTCCCACCCACCCCCAGGGGTCCTACACTTATACTTCCCTAACCACACCTTCTCTCTCTTCCAACCAATCCCATACTTCACCCCATCCCACATACTTTAGCCGCACCCCTACCTTCTAACAATCACTCACAATAAGCCACTCCTTAGGGTACCTCTACCATATCCTCCTACTCTTAACTTGTATATCTTAGTGCCCCCTCTCTTCTCTTCTTGTATCCTTTTATCTTCCTCTCCTCCACATCTCCCTCCCTAATTTATTCCTTCACTCGAGTTCTTATTTTATTATTTCCTCGAAGATGCCTCTCCCTAATCTAGCCAAACTAACACTCACAATTATACTCTTAACTACCCTCTTCTCAGCCTACCTTCTTACCTCCTTTGAAAAACTGAACTATTTCTAGCTTAACCATTCCCACAAACAAACTACAATTTACACACACATATCCCTCAATAGACATTCTAACATAACTTTCACTCCCAGTTACCTACTACCTAAATACCACAGACTCTCCCACATTAAACATAACCTATCCTCAGAAAAAAAATTGAAAATTCAAACTTACCTTAGAAACAATTCACAAACAAAACTAAATAATCCCTCCTTAAAAGATGGCGACATCCACCCCAACCCTGGCCCTACCAACCCTACAATCCAAACAACTCACCCTAAACTCAATAGCTCTCTCCTAATAAGGCATCTGAATATCCAAAGCATCAATAATAAAGCACCTCAACTTCATGCCCTCCTAGATATTCACTCCTTTGATATCCTCTGCCTCACTGAGACTTGGTTGAAACCAGAAACTAAAGACAATGAAATTATCCCCCAAGGCTATAATATAGTGAGACTAGACCGAACAAAACATAAAGGTGGTGGAGTAGCAATTCTATTTAAAAATGGACTTCACATCTCTTCCCTACCATCCAATCCAACCCAGGATAGCAACGCAGAAGTCCTCATTACTAAGCTCCAAATTAACGCCAACAAATCTTTATACATTATCTGCATTTACATACCACCCGGAAATAATATAACTACACTAGAGGCTTTTCTTAGCTGGGTATCTTCTACTTACCCCCAAGAAACAATAATACTAGGCGACTTTAATATTGACTGGAAAAGTGTTAATGCTGAAAATCCTACCTCTCATATCAACCTCCATGGCTTTACCCAAACCATAACCTCTACAACAAGAATTAACAAACCTAATAAAACAAGAGAGTACCTTAGACTGGATACTCATAAATAAAGTGAAACAAACTTACAAAATAGGAACCCTGCCAGATGATGTAAGTGATCATTCTTTGACCTACATCGCAAGAGAAAAGAAAGACTTTCCAAACCCCCCCCCCCCCCCATTTAGGACAGCACGCTCTACCAAACACTTTAACGCAGAATTATTCCAAACTGAGCTCAGAGCATGCAACTGGAACCCTTTAAAATCCCTTCCACTTGAAGAGGCTGTAAAGTATTTTAACACTACTTTCTTATCTATCCTTGATAAGCATGCTCCTAAATGTTCCATCAGAATGAAGTCAACCCAGCCCCATGGCTCTCGAATGAAACTAGAAATCAAATTCTACTTAGGAACAAAGTCTGGGCCAAATGGAGATCGAATAGAAATAGCTCTGATCATCTCCATTTTAGGCAGCTTAGAAATAGTACAAAAAAGGCAATACTTACAGACAAAAAAAACTACTACTGTAAACTTCAACAAACTCATCAAAATAATCCTCAAAAGTTCTGGTCTTGCATAAATAAGCTCCTTTCCCCAGGTAACTCCCGAACACCCACCCCACTTGATGCAGATCCAAATACCCCCCATCAAACTGCAAATACCTTTAACTCTTTCTTCATGTACTCCATCTGCTGACCAACTTCCTTCCCAATATCTCCAAAAAGCAGTCAAAGTAACTGCCTACCCAATATCTATCCTTATAAATAGGACAATCCAAGAAGGAACCATCCCAGATATTTGGAAAATCTCCCACATTATCCCCTTACATAAAGGTGAGAACTCTAATGATTACTCTAACTGTCGGCCAATTGCTCTCTTATCACCCTTAGCAAAAATTATGGAAAAATGCATTCACCAACAACTTTTACATCATCTCTCTCTACATAACTTAATAACAAACTGTCAACATGGCTTTAGCCCATCACAAAGTACCACTACTGCCCTTCTATCCTATATAGATACCATCAATAGAAACCGTAACAAAAACATCCTCTCATCTGCACTCTTCATCGACCTCTCTAAAGCTGTCGACATGGTTAACCATACCCTCCTAATAAATATTCATGAATCTCTTTCCTTTGATTCTCTGGCCGTTAAATGGTTTAGATCATACCTCAGCAACAGGCAACAGGCAGTCCTCTGAGAAAATCATATTTCATCCTTTTTACCTGTCACCATCGGGGTCCCTCAGGGCTCCATTCTTGGACCATTTCTTTTCTCATTATTTATTAATGATCTCCATGTAGCAATTCCTCAAGCCACCTGTATTCAATATGCAGACAACTCCACACTAATATGCTCAGCAACCTCCCCATCTGAACTATATTCTCTTACTGAAAATGTTTTCAACACTGTAGAAACAGGGTTTACCAAACGTTGCCTCCTTCTTAATGCCAAAAAAACAAAACTCCTTCTCTTTACGCCCACTACTAGGTCCACCCCCTTAGACTTCTCAATCTCTTCAAATAATGGCACCATCGTTTTCCCTGACTCTACCACCAAACTTTTAGGAATAACCATTGACAATAATCTCTCATTTGATCACCATATAAACAACACCATTAAAATAGTCAACAGAAAAATAGGCTCCTTATATAGAATAAAACCTTTTTTAACCTCAACAGCCAGAGCTAAGATCGCTCACTCTCATCTAATCTCAACCCTTCTGTATGCCTCACCTATATTTACCAACCTTAAGAAAACTAACCTCAACAAATTAGCAACTCCCTACAATAATATTGCCAGATTCGCTAAGCAATCCCTTCAGAACCCACCACTGTTCTAATCTTAGGTAACTAGACTGGCTGGAATTCCAAAACCATCTGATAATCCCCTAACTCACAATTGCCCACAAGATATTTTACCGACCCAATAATACCCCTATACTCTCAAAACTCTTAATCCCATATAATAATCTGAACTCCCTACATTCTTCTAGCAAACTCCTTGCTAGCTTAACAAATTCTAATAATACAGCAGGTGACTCTCTGTTTACCAACACAGTAGGAAAAAACTGGAACCTGTTACCCAATGAACTAACTCTAATTACATCCCTGCCACTCTTTAAACAAAAACTTTAAAAACACCTCCAAATGCACTGGCTATGCCCTTGTAGTAACCCTGACTAACAACCTTCTTCACCCCTGTTTTTCTTCTCTTCTAACCAAACTTCCAAACATTTAAATGCTTAGTCTTGTAATTAAGACTGACACTATTTAAACTCTAATCAACTTATTGTTTAAATCCTACAACCTGATGTAAACTATTGTACATAACACTTACTGTATTATATCTGTTTTTAGCTTTCTTAAGCAATATTATGTTCACTGTTACTTTTCTTAAGTGTTTTGATCTCTGACATGTAATTAACTACCTGTTTTATTTGGTTTATTAATCCTTTATTTACCATGTAACAATATTTTTATACTTTTGTATATCTGTGTGGAGCTTTTCTCCCCGGGCCTCTACTGAAAATGGATATATATCCAGCTAGACTAGCCCGGTCAACAAATGTAAAATAAAATAAAATAAATAAATAAAAATAAAATGTTGGTGTGAACAACTTGAGACTTACCTCTCTGGACTATATGAAGACAGACATGACTGAGCTCTCGGACTATGTGTCTCAGGCAGGTATGTCCCTAGCCTTAAGCAGCATTTTACCTTCACCTAGGATGATGCCTGAATTCCAAAGTGTTTGACTTCAATAATTGGCTTAGCATCTGATGTCATTCTAAGGGGATCCAGTATCTGTCAGCCTGAGATGACATGATCAACCTACCTCGATGCTTTGCCAGAGATGGTCTTCATCTGTCACCCCTGGGATTTCGGCTACTGGCTAAGGTTCTTGCCACCCCATAGTGCCTTTTTTAGACATTGTCTCAAGGGCAAAATTCCTGATGTAAAAACTCCATCTAAAAACAACCACAAGGTTATGTTACTAAATGCTAGGAGTCTTAACATGAAACTGCACTCACTGGAAGCAGTCCTCACCTTGGAAAATGCAGACATTTGTGCAGTCATGGACACCTGGTTCAAGGCTGTGGAGAGCACCCCAGCCGTACTAGATTACACCTCCTTCCACATGTTCAGACCACAAACTGAAGGTGTGAAAACTAAAGGAGGCAGTGTATCAGTATTCATTAAAAATAAATACACCTCCAGATTGGTTAAACAGTATGATTCCCTGAAGATACTTCAGGTGCAGTTAACTGTTGGTAGGACACTTATTCAAGTCATTGCCAGCTACAGGACCCCTCCATGAATCAGGACACCTACTCTGTCTATTTGGATTGACTTGACTCTATCAAGATACATCTGAGCACCATGGTTTTGAGTGACTTTAACTAGCCATCCATTTACTGGATAAATTACTCATGCTCATACTCACTTGCCCAAAGGTTCCTCGCCCTGGACCAGCTGGTTGACAGCCACACAGTGTCAACATCCTGCATCTGGTGCTTACCAATATGGGGGACCACTGTAGCACCCGCACTGTGAGGTCTTCCCTGGTGAGATCTGACCACAAACCAGTCTTATTTGAAGTAACTAACACACCTGACCCCCCCCCCCCAGCAGCAACTAAATAGCTTCAGTGCACCTCACCCTAAGATGAAACTGGGAACTATGCCAAGTTCTACACCGATGCTTTATACAAACACCTGTATAACAGCATTGACTTGGCCGTACCCAATAGGACCAAAACAAGCTCCTCAAGGAAGAGCAAACCTGCCTGGCAGACAACTGCCATCAACAGGCTTTCCAATAAGAGGAATAAATTGCTGTCTAAGAGTAAGAGGGAGCAAGCCCTAAACTGGAAACACTCCATCTTCAACTTAAACAAACAAATAGAACTTTTTATGAAGTCCTCCAAAGCAAACTATGAATCCAAATTAACTTCCTCAACCAAGGACAACCATAAGGTGTTCTTTAGTTACATCCATAACCTAAAAGCAAAGGCCCAGATTTGCGCAGAACTGGTAGTTAATGAAACCACATATACTGAGCTGGTGGACATAGCTAACCTGCTGGCTGACAGATTTATTGAAAACTTCACTCCCCTTTCCTCACCACACGTACCCAATGACATCCCTACCACCTGTCCCCTACCTTGTATCTGTAAGGTGCAGGTCATAAATGTCCTTTCTAAGGCCAAAAACACAGCATCTATGGGACCTGATAACATTCCAGGCTGTGTCCTACATGGGCTCCAACAAGAATTAGCAACACTATTGGGTACTCTTTTCAATCATAGTCTAAGCACCAGCTTCATCCCAGCTGAACGGAAAACAGCCACCATTATTCCCTTGCACAAAGATGGTGGTTCCATTGATCCTGGGACCTATAGGCTTATTAGCTTGACTATCCTTATCTGCAAGGCTGTGGAGTGAATCATCATGGACCTTATCAACAAAGATATAGGTAATCTCCAAACACTTGACCCTACTCAGTTTGGATTTGTCAATGGAAGATCATGCCTTTTAAACCTGGTGGACTTCTTTGAGACAGTTACCAAGGCCCTGGACAAGGGGAAATCTGTGCATACAGTGTACCTAGACTTAGCCAAGGCATTTAACACTATCTCCCACTCAGGCATCATTGCCAAACTCCCCAGCTAGATATCAACCCTTATATCATTAGATGGCTCACTGGCTCACTCATAGAACAGATATTATCAAAATAGGGGAATCCACCTCCAACAGCAGATCTGTAACCAATGGTGCTCTACAGGGAAGATTTCTGGGGCCTCTTCTGTTTGGAATTTATATTGTCTAAAGTACAAGCAAAAACTAAAGATCTGTGGCTGACAAAGTTTGCTGATGATTTTAAACTGCGAGTGGTCATAGAATCTCCAAATGATGTCAAAATCCTACAAGACGTTCTTACATAAATAAATGACTGGTATCAAATCATGGCCTTAAACTCAATGCAAAAAATGTATTGTCATCCCTTTCAGTAAGAGTGATGCTCCTGCTGACTACCACATCAGTAGCAACGCCCTAGTAAGCACTCAGTGGGCACATAGGTTGGGCACCCTTACCTTTGATTACCATGTCTCCACACTGGTAAGAAGGGCATTCTATATTGCTCATCTCATAAGCATTGCCTCCAGAAAAAATAAGTTATTAACTTCCTGTACTCTTCCCTCATCAGGCCAATAATTGAGTACAATACCCTTTTTGGTATGTACCTTTCCAAGCACCTACAGCAATTGGAGAGACACAAAGATTCCTCACAAGGAACATTCAAGGTCTTCAGCATCTGTGCTATGTGGATCATCTGAAATCACTGTTATTTTATTCTGTTCCATACATATTACTCAGAGGTGATCCCTGCCTTGCATATAAGGCAATCTCTGACCCTGTTTTATTGGAAATGCTTCATATCCGCAAGTCAAATGGTACACGGGTTACTCACTCTAAAGAGCTTAACCTTAACCTAAACCTAAAGAGCAATAGAAAGGCAGACAGTAGTGACTGCAACAGGCAGTCTTTCATCACTCATTTTTTAAACAATATGAAACTATAAGAGAAAAGAATATGTATTACTTGAATTTTATACAGTTGTCTAAAAATAAGAATATTCCCATACTGAGTATGTGTATGTACAGAACTCTTTAATGAATCTTACTTTGACTTTTGGCTTTTACCAGTTAGGGGTCGCCACAGCAGAACTCTGGTCCTCTCATGATTGGCAGTGGATTTTTATGGTGCCAAGTTGCCAGCCCGACGCCCAACCTTCAACGAAGGCACACCCATTCACGCACGCATCTACCTGCATGTCTTTAACATCACTCAACCATGGGGGGGGCATGCAGACTCCACACACAAGGCGCTCTAACCAAGAATCGAACAGGAGAACCTCTTGCTGTGAGGCAACAACGCCAACCGCTGCACCACCACAGCTTCAAATGATCTAAATCATGTCCTGTCTTTGTATAGCTGAACATGTATGGGTGTGCCAATTAATGTGCTCATTTGAATATGCATATATTATGTTAATTAAGTGTCCCTGATTGCCCCTGATTCACTCGTCTGGAGGTTGAGAAGTACTGGCAGGGAAGACTTGCAATGCCTTACATTCCATGTTTTCATTCATTTGCTCACAATGAGACATCTAAAGTGTATTCATTCAACAAAGTAGCTCTGTGTGTATGTGTGTGTCATATGTTTGTATATGTGTATGAGTCTCTCAGTGCTTCTGTGTGTGTTTATACATTAAATACATGCATAACGTTTAGTTTAGATGTAAAATACTTCCTCCAACAACAATTACATATGCTGCTGCAAGTTTGAAATGTTAAATGCTGAATCTGTTTTATACAAAAATATAAAATGTATGCAGTAAAAAAATACAACTAGGTTAACAAATAGTCCATTTTCCAAGCACAATAATGCCCTCAAGGGTGTGTGTATGTTATTGGGGAAATAATACCCTTCCAAGGGGTGTAAAGGCCTACTGCTTAAAATATTATCCTATTAACACAAACCTTGGTAGGCATTACGGCTTACTAACCAGATAAGTATCCTGGTCCTAAGACTATTTTTGCTACAATCCTGGCACATCTTTATATCAGGAAAAAAGTGACTAATTTCTCCATTACTTTTCAAAATGTTATAAATGTTACCATGGACTAAGTTTGCAGTACAGTACTTCCTGTTCCAAAGAGGTGAGATTCCATCAGATGCAAATGGAGACAAAAAGAACAGCTTTCAAAGAGATAAGCAAAAACTTTTAGAAATATAAAATCATATGCAGCCTTAATAAGTTTTTTACCAAGCAGTGAGTTTTAGACAGCTGCAACAGCAACGAGTTTTACTCAGATGTAACTGAAACAGAGACGGGCAAATGCAAAGGGCAATGGAAGAAATGTGTATGACAGTATAAGTGCATTCATACTTTGCTGCTGATAGCAATTCTTACATTGCTGTTATGTGGTGTTTTTCACAAAGATTAGATTAGCTAGTATTCTGACTTGAAAAAAATATGCTGTCTTCTATACAGTACTTAATGACTATTACAAAAAGTATTTATAGCAATGCTGGTTTCTCACTAAGTATGACTACCAAGCATAATATATATGTTTACAGTCTGGAGATATACAATTTGCTATTGAATTAATGATATTTTATCCTGTTGCAGTTTCTAAGACTTAGCATAAAAAACATTGACAGTTTTGAAGATCATTTTGGAAATTACTTGGCAAATAGCGTTGTCGCCTCACAGCAAGACATTGTCCCATTCGAGTCTCAGCTAGAGCATCTTCTGTGTGGAGGCATGCGTGAATGGGCGTGCCTTTGTTGAAGGTTGTGCGTCAGGCTGGTAACTCGGCACGTAAAAATCCACTACCAAACATTAGCGGACCGGAGTTCCGCTGTGGCGACCCCTAACCAGGATAAGACGAAAGACACAACAACTGTGGCAAATATTGCAGTGGATCTCTCAGTTACATGTAACCAATGAGTTTGTTTTCAAGTAGCAGAAAAGGATGTGCAGTGGGTTCAGGAAGGGAATTAAATCTACATATTTTCATAATACCTTTTGTTATAGCAGGGATTCATTTCTGGAAGAGAGGAAAGTCATACTTGAGTTTTACAATTAGAGCATTTTTAGCTACTGATTTTCTACATTTTGAAATGGACTTTAATTGAAGCAGTGCCTTATTGACAGCAATTTTATTCTGGCTTTTGAATGAATGCGCAGGGTCAAAAAAAAAAAAAAAAAAGCAAACATTTTAGTTATGCTACCTGGCCAGTGCTGTTGTTAAGTTGGTCTTTGAGTTGTAATTGCACCTGTACTGTATTATTTCACTGTGTCAAAGATCATGACTGTAGATTAGTTTCAGTTAATTGAAAGCATATTCCAGTGACAAAGTTAGGATTTGAAGTCAGTTTGGAGTTTAATTTGCAGTTTATCAGATGGTGTGTGTGAAGTGACCATTAGTAGATAGTCAACGTACATAGTAACATTGAGTGACAGTTATTTCTATCTGAGATTCTTTAAAAAAAGGAAACTCTGAATGGAATACAAGACTAAGAATTGGGGAACTTCACAAACAAAATTTGCAATGACAGAAAATGTGTTGCTAGAACAGACTTGATAAATTATATTAAACAGATAATGTTTGCATCAAATAATGATACCATTCCCAGAATTTAGTTTTTGCAATGTTCATAGAAGATCATTGTGATTGATGGTTTCAGAAGCTTAGATCATGTCAATAAAAGTGCCACCATTTACTACAGATTTGGACTGTGACCAAATGGCTTGACATTGTAGTACTAAACCCCAGCCAGAAACCTTGCCTTCCATCTGTAAGGACGTCATACTTGTTAATGTGATCAACTAGTTAAGAAGAGATTAATATCTGAAATATTAGTTCTAAGGAATAGGTTTACTATCTGTATATAGTTAGCTGGTGATGAAAGGGAAGAGACCTTAGTAAGTCGTACAGTTTGTGCATGTTTTGAATATGAGGGGGCGATACCACTTTTTGTTATGTGCAGGTTGAGAAGGTAAAATAATCATCCTGAGATATGAGATGCAAACATTTTGCTGAATGCTAGGTGTTGCCATCTAAATTTGGCCCCTGCTTTTTTTAGCAGATTTTTTAAATAATTTACCAATACTATTTGATCTTTAAAATGGAATGATAGAAAAAAATCCACTTAAAGAGTTGTTTTTGATGGTTATATGTGTTTTCACATATCAGAAATGAAATGAGGTCTCATGGCATGGTATATATCTATATCTGTATCTATATCTATATAGATGTATATTGTATTCACTGCAAAGAAGGTAGTTAAGAGAGATGTACAACTATTTTGTCTACTATTTGCATAGCCTGTTCATTAATTGCTTTTCAAGCATGTTTCAGGCTGCATGCAGCAGATGATCAAAGATTCTGAGGTAAGAAGCTTTAGTAGGATTAGTAAGTAAACCACACTTTTTTCAAGACTAAGAAGGCATGATTAAGGGAAATGTTATCAGGTTGTATTTTCTAATTTGTCTATACTTTACCCCTTTGATTAAGCCAGGATTTAATTTCTAAAGTTAATCATGGGCATGTTTTGCTTTTCAAACATCTGCATAGAATAGGAAGCAAGTTAAGGAGTGCAGTTAGTTGATTCATACAGAAGGTCAGAGCTAATTCTGGACCTGTCTGCTGGTATAATGAGGTCAAGTTGATTGATTCGGTTCTTTCCATTAGATTAGTTTCCTTGTATTCAGAAATGAACCTGATGTGGATGCACAGTGGTAGATCAGAGGGCAATCGTCACTTAGGCTATTAGGCCAAACTGTGTTATCTGCAAAACAGTAGACAATATTAGATATTACAAGGTTTATTAAATAATCTTTATGTGTGTTTGGATTGCGCTTGGGTGGCTTGCTTGCCATTTGCTTAGGGATCTGTTGCCACCTTTTTGAATGTTGAAGTTGTCAGGCAAGGGACATTTGAACCTTGTGAGAGAAGCTCAAAGATTCTGGCATTTGTAAAAATACTTTTGATCTTCAAATCAAGCATCATAATTGCTGCATTTATTATCGCAATTGTTTGCAATGCTGGAGCTCAATGTACTTATGGCAGAACTTGATAGCATATATTAAATAAAACTCAACTGTATGCTTCACATATAGCCATAATATTGCTTCCCTTTTGCAATTCTGATTGTATTGCTGAGTCACAGGCATGTATGAGTTCTTCTTTCTTCCATAAATTTACAGAAAGGCAATCATAGGCTTGAAGATTTAATAGTCTCATTAGAATCTTTGCTAAATACTTGTTTTGTCAGGTGGATTTTTTTAAGTATTCATATGTAAATTGTGCATGGTGGCTAGCCATTTTATTAAACATATGTATTATAGCAAAAGCTGGTGAACACAAAAAAAGGAGGACCTTCATGATATCATTCAGAATTGTCCTCTGTACTGTCCAACCCTTGTCAGCAAGCGCTACGTACTCATACTGTGCTGATTCTCATTGGTGTTAGTGAACAAAATCTACTGCACATTTTGCAAACAATGTTATCCTGTTATTATTTTCCCTAGAATACTTACATATGTGGCAGTATAGCATAGAGGCTTAAGGTTATAAGCAGATAATGAATGTCAGCCATTACTCCTGCATTTGATGTCTATAGCCTCTCTTTAGCTACTGTTTGACTGCAAGCAAATCACCTATACAGACTGTGCTCCTGAGTCACTCCTATGGAGATGATATTGTGCTGAGTGGGTATGCCTGGTTAAGGAATAAATAAACTATGGGCAACCAGACATCCTGAGCATGCCATTCTGTTCATGAGTAAACTAGCAGGTTGTGGGCTTTGTGTGAAATTTCAGCTGCAGGTCATCATATACCCTCGTTCATATCCATATTTGTGTTAAGAGAAAGAAGAGGGGGCATTATCTTCTTTGCTTCCGCTTTGTTATTTGCCCCTTTTCCAGTCCTTTTATTTGTATGTGGCTAAGACAGCCGTGAAGTGTACCTATTTGGCATTGTTCGCCTTCCTGCATTTAAACAATGTAGGAAGTGCAGATGCTGTAAAATGATTATTTGTTGTCACCAGATTTTTCTGTGAACCAGCACAACAGCAATGCAAACGTTGGTGTCTAATTACAAAAAAACTAAGTGGCCTCATACTTAGAAACTACTGTACTGAGAGGAAATGTGTGTTGTAAGTTTAGCAAATAAGAACAACATTGTAAGACAGCAGTTTGATACACAGGGGTCCATTCTTCTGTCTGTTATTTCCTGTTCGTAGTTAACATTGGATTCACTTACCCATTATGTACAATACATCGGTTTGAATATTTTCATACACCTGTAAACCTCAAGGAATTGACTTGCAGCTCAGTATTTTAATAAGTACCAACTCCAGGTACCTTATATCTGCTCTACACCCTGTGCCGCTAAAGCTGAAATGTACATGAACAATAAAATTATCTACACTGTCGTTGTATTCCCCAGCTCCTGCATCTCTGTTATTGTCAGGTGGCATCCATTGTTGCCCAAGGTCTCCCTTTTAACTTAAACATAAAACCTCAACTCATGCATTATAGAAAATATGAAATGTTTAAAAATCACATGTCAGCACAAGAAGTAGCCATTATAGGTTTATAGGTGATTACTAGGCTAATGACCCCAGGGGACTTTTTAAGTCTAGCCATGCTCCCAAATGTATCTAACAAGTTTTGATACCATATGGTTATTTTTGATGGGTATATGTATGCTTTGATATGTGTGGTCAAGCATTTACAGGCTGCCTCTGACTAACAGAGACATATGTCCATATACATTGGTCCATATTACACTTGAATTGCGTTAGTGAAGAACGCTAATTCACACAGACGGGAAAGTTGATCCAGAGAAGGGGTAGTCTCTGAGTCCCTTACCTGTCCCACCAACTTGTCCTATTTATGTTACAGACAAGGTTTATATCCCTAGGTTTAGAAATTCTGATGCTATTTGTTTTGTGGATGTGGAGCAGATATGTTAGAGTGAGATCAGAGGATTCTTTGTAGGCCAGGCACAGATTGCCTCTCAGCAGTCTGTAGGAGACTGAGTATAGGGATCAGGCTGTGAGGCAGTCTGCACAGGATGCAAATCCTGTAAGATAGAACTGGTTAGAACTGTAACTGAGAGAGCTTACATACATTTATGGTGGGGTGGTGGGTTCAGAGGAATCTCCACAGTAAATGTTTGGGTTATTGATTAAAGAGAACACAAGCAAATATGAACATAAGAAATTACAGCTAAATGAAAGGCATCTGACCCTGATGGTTTAGTAGAGGGACTGTGGAAACCTTTAAAGTAGTTACTGGTCCCAGTTCTAATGGCATTATTTAATCAAACTAAGATGGTGGATTTCCTCATTTTTCACTGGGACAATCACATGTAGTAGTGTTTCATAATCCAGGGACAGATCCTGTTATAGTTGGTAATCATTGGGCCATGTCTCTAATTAATGTGGGCAGGTAGGATGGCTGGCACACTTCCCTGCTTAAAGCAGACATCTCAAGCCAGTTTCATCAGGGGTTGGTCAAGTACAAATCTCGTGCATTCTGATTACTTTATGTGCAAGACATACTACAAGTATGCACAAGCAACAGTGATAGTGTTTACAAACTATGAGAAAGCTT